>NC_051284.1:22531093-22703325 GCF_015220745.1 Sebastes umbrosus | reverse complement strand
ATCTCTCCTCTCTCTTCTCTCAAACCCTGCAACCCACACATACACACCCATGACTGGCAATGCATACAGGAAGTTGAGTCACATACATATTCACACACACACACACACACACATACATTCATGCATGCAGAAGGCCTTAAATGATGCACAACTCCTTTTTTTTTTTTGCATGTCTCTCCTCTCCTCTCTCCCAGTCATGAGACCCTGCAACAAACAGCACATCATCAGGCACACACACACACACACACACACACATCCAGATGGGAGGATTAACCATGACATTTAGCCACTAGAAATGCGTCACTCTGGCGTCAGTATTATTAGTGTATATGTCTAACGTTGACGTGCATCTCTGGTCTCTGGCTGTGTTATATAGTCAGGAAAAGGGGTGGTGGCAGCAGCCTGGAGAGAGAGAGCTTTGCAGATTGGTGCACAACGCCATTACAGACCACCCTACTCTGCTTGGTTCATTCATAAATACCAGAGGATCGCCATCTCGCAACGGTGCCATCATTTCGCAGTCGCAGCGAAACCCCCCACCCTCCTCTTCCTCCTCCTCCTCAAAGCTATATCATAATCCCAACACCCTCACATCTCTCCTCTCTCTCTCTCCTGTGCCAATATGGCTGAGCAGGGCACATGCAATCACACGATCGAGGTTATCAAACATGAAATATGAGTCGTGATGAAATGATGCATTTCAAAACAGATAAATAAATAAATAAATAAAAGAAAAAAAAGAGATTGCAGGGATGTGTTTTTTTTTTTGCGCTCAGCTCAGAGAAGAGAAGAGAAGAGAAGAGAAGCAGCGCGGTTATACGCCACTGAATAGCAACATCTAACCCTCCATGTAAAACATGATGATGGTGATGATGATGAGCAGCATCTTCATACCTGGTCGTGAAGGATACAGATCCGCTTCAGGCTCGTCCTCGGTTTAGACGGATGTAAGACAAACGCCGAAAGCGTCTTAAAGCATTTTACACGGTTCATGTAGAGCTCATGTCGTCCGATTTCCAACACCAACCACCACAGCAGACTCTCTCTCTCTCTCTTCCTCTCTCTCTCTCTCTCTCTCTCTCTCGCAGATAGGACGTGGGAGGTGCTATGCCCTCTCCCTTTTCTGTCCACACTTGATTTTCTTTCACTTCATACACTTCCTAGTGGTTGGATGCCAGCAAAATGAGCTATTTATGACACACTGCCTCTAAAAACAAAGAGTTTAGTGGAGGAATTTGACCACGAGATCATACCAACATTAAGAAAATGTAGTCATTTTAGTTCTGTATATTAATCTTGTCTCTAGGTGGAGGCTTCAGATAAGCCCAGTGTTTTTTTTTTTTTGCCTCTTCCTGCACTGTAGAATTCTTTATTTGTTTCCAGTGAGATATTAATGAGTTTATATAGTGCTGTTGTAAACATTACTGTTGCTGCTCAAACAACACTTGATTTTCTTTCACTTCATACACTTCCTAGTGGTTGGATGCCAGCAAAATAAGCTATTTATGACAAAAAAACAAAGTCTTTAGTGGAGGAATTTGACCAGGAGATCATACAAAAATTAAGAAAAATGTAGTCATTTTATTTCTGTATATTAATCTTGTCTCTAGGTGGAGGCTTCAGATAAGCCCAGTGGGTTTTTTTTTTGCCTCTTCCTGCACTGTATATTTCTTTATTTTATTTTTTTGTTATGTTGTGTAGTCTTAATTTGGTCAAAATAAATAAACGTAGCACATGCCACCTCTCTGTCATTATTTTATTAACATTTTGGATTTGTTTTGCAGTGAGATATTAATGAGTTTATATAGTGCTGTTGTAAACATTACTGTTGCTGCTCAAACAACACTTGATTTTCTTTCACTTCATACACTTCCTAGTGGTTGGATGCCAGCAAAATAAGCTATTTATGACACACTGCCTCTAAAAACAAAGAGTTTAGTGGAGGAATTTGACCACGAGATCATACCAACATTAAGAAAATGTAGTGTATGTAGTCATTTTATTTCTGTATATTAATCTTGTCTATAGGTGGAGGCTTCAGATAAGCCCAGTGTTTTTTTTTTTTGCCTCTTCCTGCACTGTATATTTCTTTATTTTATTTATTTGTTTCCAGTGAGATATTAATGAGTTTATATAGTGCTGTTGTAAACATTACTGTTGCTGCTCAAACAACACTTGATTTTCTTTCACTTCATACACTTCCTAGTGGTTGGATGCCAGCAAAATAAGCTATTTATGACACACTGCCACTAAAAACAAAGAGTTTAGTGGAGGAATTTGACCACGAGATCATACCAACATTAAGAAAATGTAGTGTATGTAGTCATTTTATTTCTGTATATTAATCTTGTCTCTAGGTGGAGGCTTCAGATAAGCCCAGTGTTTTTTTTTTTTGCCTCTTCCTGCACTGTAGAATTCTTTATTTTTTTCCAGTGAGATATTAATGAGTTTATATAGTGCTGTTGTAAACATTACTGTTGCTGCTCCAACAACACTTGATTTTCTTTCACTTCATACACTTCCTAGTGGTTGGATGCCAGCAAAATAAGCTATTTATGACAAAAAAACAAAGTCTTTAGTGGAGGAATTTGACCACGAGATCATACCAACATTAAGAAAATGTAGTCATTTTAGTTCTGTATATTAATCTTGTCTCTAGGTGGAGGCGTCAGATAAGCCCAGTGTTTTTTTTTTTGCCTCTTCCTGCACTGTATATTTCTTTATTTTATTTTTTTGTTATGTTGTGTAGTCTTAATTTGGTCAAAATAAATAAACGTAGCACATGCCACCTCTGTCATTATTTTATTAACATTTTAGATTTATTTCCAGTGAGATATTAATGAGTTTATATAGTGCTGTTGTAAACATTACGGTTGCTGCTCACACAACACTTGATTTTCTTTCACTTCATACACTTCCTAGTGGTTGGATGCCAGCAAAATGAGCTATTTATGACAGACCACCTCTAAAAGCAAAGTCTTTTAGTGGAGGAATTTGACCACGAGATCATACCAACATTAAGAAAATGAAAGACAGAGAATGGCATTAATAACAAGACACACTATTATGTAGTCATTTTATTTCTGTATATTAATCTTGTCTCTCGGTGGAGGCTTCAGATAAGCCCAGTGGGGTTTTTTGCCTCTTCCTGCACTGTATACAGCATTTCTTTATTTTATTTTTTTGTCATGTTGTGTAGTCTTAATTTGGTCAAAATAAATAAACATAAACATAGCACATGCCACCTCTCTGTCATCAGGAATGTGATTTATTTTATTAACATTTTAGATTTGTTTCCAGTGAGATATTAATGAGTTTATATAGTGCTGTTGTAAACATGACTGTTGCTGCTCAAACAACACTTATGTATAGCCAATATGCACACTTCAGTATTTCTTTATTTATCGCAAATCATATCGTCATCGCAATATTGAACGATGTTATCGCACATCGCAGATTTTCCTCATATCGTGCAGGCCATACCATAATCTAATCATATGTAATATAAAATGTCAAAGAAACCTGGAGGTAAAAAATATTGATGGTCCCAGAGCAACAGATCAGAAAGCAAATATTATATTCCCAGTCACAAATGTAACCTAAGCAGTGCCCCATTTTATTTTGAAATTATTTTGTCAAGCCACAGTCAAATAAGCTACCAGATATCAGTTTATCTTTGGCCTATAGCTGCAGAAATTAAAAGACGACGTGAAATAAAACGTGAAATCTTCAGAGTAAAAAGGACAGAATGTTGGATTCATTGGATCAGGTCTAGCATAGATACAAGATGAACCTACCTCAAATAGGTGTTTTACAACTTTTCAACATAAATAATACAAAAAAATCATAATTCAAATTAGACCTAAACTGTATAAATCAAGCAGGGGTATGTAGAGATAGTGGAAATACATGATTGGATGTATTTAGTTTTATTAATAAGGTCATATGTGAAGTCAGCTCGGAGAGCTTTTACTATTTCACAGGATAAGTGAAAAGTTTGACCACCTGGTGGCGCTACTTGAACATTTAGACATTCACCAAAATCATTAGGATTCATCATCTGAGCACCATGAATATCTGTACCAAACTTCATGGCAATTCATCCATACGCTTTCAAGACATGTCACTAAAAACAAAAATGTGAACCTGCTGGTGGCACTTGAGGAAAAGTCAGAGGTTCAGTAAGGTCAATAGGATTCATCCTCAGGGGAACATGAATGTGTGTACAAAATGTCATGTCAATCCATTCTATAGTTGTTGCAATATTCAGTCTGGACCAACCAACAGCAGCTAAAATATGTGAAGTCAGCTTGGAGAGCTTTTAATCTATAGAAAATCACATCTGTAGTTGTCTGATCCCGGATCAGCACCATGGACAGCGACCTCATTGTTTCAGCACCGTGGAGAGAGAGCCAAGAATACATGACTACAGTAGTGTATGCAGCAGTAGGCTGTATGCACTGTGTGAATACACAGAGCAAAACAACATGTACTGGGTGTGGAAAGAAGGTAAGAGATCGCAGAGCAGATAAACCAGGAAGTGTACCAGCCCAGTGTAATGAATTCTCAGCCCTTTGTCGGCAGGAATGAGAGCATTTCATTCATTTCAGTTTATAACATCACAAATAAGTGTGAGGAACGCATAGCCCTGGTGCTAGTAAAGGCCTTTGGCCGAGTCAGACTGGGCCTTGTTTTGAGCTGTTTTGTCTGTACGTGACGGTCTCACTGTATGACTCACCAACTCTCCATCCAAGACAGCCTTGTGTTTGTCCCCCTCTGTCAGCGTTGCCTGGGAACTGCAGGAGATAAGCACACAGGGTGATAACAAGTAGTATTGATTGTTTCAGTTGGGGTATATAATAAGCAGAAGACTAAAATAATGCAGACAGGGAATGAAATTAGCACCTGCCACCTGCCAAATACAGAGTCAATGTTGGCTGTGGCAGGTGAAAATGTCAGGTCACCTGCCACCATGGCAGACAGGTTTTCCTTATATTAAGAAATATTATTTTTAAAAAGCAATTATAAAGTCTAAATTAAATATATGGTAACACTTCATTTTACAGGTCCACCAATTTCATGGTAATTAGGTAATAATTAGCAAGTCACCTATTTGAAATTTCTTTGGAATTACTGCCAAATTACCCTAATATTTCTTATCGAAAATTCCTTTATTATAAACATCATTTAATAATTATATTCCGCTATTTATCAATAGCTGGTAAATTACTTAATATATTTCCAGGAAAAGAATACAAAGTTAATTGATATGCTTTATTTACATATCTGCTGGTAAATAGATGATAATTAGCAAATAACTTCTTTGAAATTTCTTTAAAAACTCCCTGAATCGTGACATCAGCTATCAGGTTACATCTGTGTAGACAATAAGTCACAATGGTGAGATTTGTGCCTGATCAGAAGTGTCTTTTATTAGTTTTGGTTTTCCACCTCTGATGAAGAGTCACGCCCTATTTTAACCATTATATACTATTTTAGCATATAATTATTAAATCATGTTTATAATAAAGTCATTTTTGATACATTTTGAGGTAAATATTGGGGTAATTTGGCAGTAATTCCAAAGAAATTTCAAATAGATAACTTGCTAATTATCACCTAATTACCATGAAATTTGCAGACCTGTAAAATGAAGTGTTACCAAATACAGTCATGGATTAAGATTACATGATATATTCCATAATTATACAGTCTTGTACCACTGACTCAGTGTTTACAGTTTTAAAGTGTTCTACCTAGATTTCAGAAGTGGCAGACAAAAGGTAGAAATGTTCAGTGACTTGCCACAGTGGCAGGTGAGGAAAAAGGTTAATTTCAGACCTTTAGTTGGGCATATTAAGTCTTCTAAGTTTACCAGGCTAATAATCACTATAAGGATTTTGTTTACATTATCATACATGAACTTGGCTTGAGTAAAAATCCCCCTAAAAGACAGACTAACCCTGAGGAATAAAAGGTGCTGGCATCAATCAACAGGTCCAGCGACAATAAGATGTCCAGCATCGCATGGTTAACATTGATAAAGTAAAGCAGAGAAAAGGGTTTTGATAACAATGCCAGCTAAAATCAGCACATCACAGCAACACAATAGCTACTTAGCATCAAATTAGGGGGGTTATCATCAATCACATATTCATAACAGTAGATTAGAGACAGCATTTCATTGATCAGCACAAAGCTAAATAGTTGACTACTGTTATGTTATTTATTATAAAAAGTAAAGGGTTAAAGTAGTATACATGATATATTCCATATTTCTACAGTTTGGTACCACTGACTCAGTGTTTACAGTTTTAAAACCTAGATTTCAGAAGTGGTAGACAAATTAAAAGTGAGTGGCTGCTAGAAAATGTTAAGTGACCGGCCGCCATCTTTCTACAGTAGACCGGAAGGGACAAACCAAACATGGTAGTGCCTAGAACAGGGGTCAGCAACCTGCGGCTCCAGAGCCTCATGCGGCTCTTTAGCTGCTCTCCAGTGGCTCCCCGTGGATTTATAAACATGGAAATGAATAACTGTTTTTTTGTTTACATTTTCATTTTTATTTATCATTGTTGTAGGTCTATGGTACGACGGTACAATGGAGTATTAGGGCCACATTGAGGGGGGAAAAAAAATCTGAAATTGCGAGAATAAAGTCGTATTACTAGAATGAAGTCATAGGTTTACGAGAAACAATTTGTAATATTATGAGAATAAAGTCATAATATTATAAACTATTAACTTTACGTGTTTGTTTGTTTTTTCTCGCAGTTACGTCTTTATTCTCTTAATATTACAACTCTTTTTCTCGTTAAGTTATGACTTTATTCTCTTAATATTACGACTTTTTTTCTCATAAAGTTATGACTTTATTCTTGTAATATTACTACTTTTTTTCTCGTTAAGTTATTACTTTATTCTCGTAATATTACAACTTTTTTTCTCATAAAGTTATGACTTTATTCTCGTAATGTTATGACTTTATTCCGAAAATCTCCGATTTTTTTCCCCCTCAATGTGGCCCTAATACTCCATAGTAAATTTGCACTTTGGCCCTCACTGCATTAGACTTATATACTATATACTTATACTATAAGCTGTGTTACCTTCATCACAATGCTCAAATGTTTTGCGGCTCCAGACATTTTTTTCTTCTTTGCTTACAATGGCTCTTTTGATAGTACAGGTTGCTGACCCCTGGCCTAGAACATGGATGTATAAAGAGAACGGCGTAGAAGGGAACCCGCGAATTGGGGAAACTCTCGCGAGATGGTTAAGGTTAGGCATTGATCTCTAATAGTTAAGGTTATGATCTCTGCAAATTTCCCCACTGTGGGACTAATAAAGGAATATCTTATCTTATCTCAACTAGTTAAGGTTAGGCATTTATCTTGAATAGTTAAGGTTAGGATAGGTCGTCGGGAAGCGAGTCTCACGAGAGTTTTTGCGGGTTACCTTCTAGACACAACCACCAAACACTGGCTTTAGATATAGTGCCAGTCACATTTTCACATTGGCCGTCCTACACGCTTAGCACACGGAGAAACTTTAGTTGGTTGCGATCTGGAACCTCACTGCTAGAAGCTGCCAGATCCTACACACTGCAAAAGCTCAGAAAACAGTGGTGCGCTAGCATTTGCTTTAACACTAAACAGAAAGAACAGCCGAGGTGGGAATGAAATTTGTGCTGCCATAGGAAAAGTCACCAAAGTCAGTAGGATTCATCATCTGTGACCCATGAATCTTGTGCCAATCAATCGAGTAGACGTTGAGCTATTTTACAGGATAAGTGAAAAGTTTGACCCCCTGGTGGCGCTACTTGAAAATTTAGATATTCACCAAAATCATTAGGATTCATCATCTGAGCACCATGAATATCTGTACCAAACTTTATGGCAATTCATCTCTAAGCTTTCAAGACATGTTGTTAAAAACAAAAATGTGAACCTGCGGGTTGCACTTGAGGAAAAGTCAGAGGTTCAGCAAAGTCAGTAGGATTCATCCTCTGGGAAACATGAATGTGTGTGGAAAAAGTCATGTCAATCCATTCAATCGTTGTTGAGATATTCAGTCTGGACCAACCGACAGCAGCTGTAGCTAAAAAGGAGCTTGTAATGAGAAAAAGCTTGCCGAAAAATGTTTGTGTACGTATAAAAGAAGCTTTCATACATCCACTCCTTCCCTTCTTTGTCCTCTTCTATTCAGCTCTTCTGCTACTGTCCTAAGCCATTACTGGCCCCACACTCAATACAAGGCGTTGGATCAAACCACACAGCAACACAATGCAATAATTGGTTTCTGTGTCCAATTTCTGTTTAATCAATAACCTGTCGGCCACCGGTGGCTGAGGGGATACATAACAAACACCCAGCAGACGCATCTTCACAGCAGCCATTTCCAGATGGGTGCCTTCCTCTCCCCGTGGCGGTGTGTGGCCATAGCACCGGCTCCATCCACCATTTCCCATGCATTACATCCAGTGCGCGAACACAAAGGGGCTCTCATTCAGAGCCCCTCAAGCGTGAATACAGAGCGAAGACAAATTAAAGTGTGGGTGGTTAGGCTGTCTGAATGCTGGTAAATGTACTTGAGGGTGACAGGTCAAAAGATCAAGTGGATACGAAGGATGGGAGAGAAACTGTCCACGGCAGTAGTATCTTCCCTGCAACAAATCACGACAAAAAACATGCTATACCAAATCTTAAATAATATGGAGAGTTTAATTCAAAATGATCTACAGCTACATCTGCAAATTTGGTAGCATCTTTTTTTAAATTTCATGTAAAAAATATGTAGTTCAGAGATGTTTAATAAAGAATGTGTGGTATTTATGTGGATATATAATAATTTGGAAAAGGGTAACTGAAACTTTTAATGTTTCCTAAGACTTAGCGTGAGATATTTGGGCCCCATTTACAAATACAGCATATAAAGTTCATTAATAAGAAAAATTTGGTGTTGCAAATTGAACTAGAGCCCAATCCGCAGACGTTATGGATCCAGAAATACAATTTCCCTGACTTGCCACTGCTATAAAAAAAACAATTACAGAAATCGCCGGTGCGTGAACATTGTAATTTGGACCGAATAAAATCCAATTTCCCACTTTGTGAGGAATGACACCGCTTGGAGAGAGGGCACCAGAAGAAACAGAAATCAATCTGAAAGTTTAAAGCCAGACAGGCAGACACGTCTTCAGTTCATTAAAGGTTCCAGTTTTATTATTTCATCATTATGAGAAGATAAATTAAGACATATTAAAAGGCAGAAGTCATCCAGATAAAGTTACAGATTAAGAAACTTCCCAATAGCTCAAACAGACTTTAAATGCTGCTTGGCACATCATGCAAGAATGAGGGTTTCACGAGAAAGAACACATTAGTGACAAGTAAAAGTTCCAGTCTTGATTAACAAGGTTAGAAAATGCTGTTTGTCGACAGCTACTTTTATAACCGTAATGTTGTCAGCCTCCGTTTGCTGGCACAAATGGCTCAATTAGACATAATGATATTGACTGCACTGCCGGTTTTGCTGAAACCTGCAGGCACACGAACATAATTTTTTGCCATAAATGAATGTCTTTCCACAGATTTTGTCACACTACAACAAAGAAATGAAGATCACATAAAAAGGTCACAGTTTCTCCGATTGTCTTAACCGTACCGATGGCAGTAAACTGATGTGGACGCACAAACAAGCTTTTATTTATTTTCAGGAGTTTCAAGCTTTTAGTTCCCCCCGTGACGCGACGGTTGATCATCATTCGTCATGGAAGGGAGGGCGGGGGGGACAAACCAAAACAACAAACACACACTTCAACTCATTCAGTCACTCTTTCAACTACCCAACATTAGGGGTGTAACGATTCCTCTCCTACATCGATGTATATCGATTTATAATCCTACAATCCAACTACATTGATAGGTACACGGCAAGTTGTCCTTCAAGGGAGACGTATATCGATATAAAATCAATTTGAAATGCAAAAATCGATTATATCGATACTAAGGATTTGCACCTTGTATTTAAGGACGACAAACGTTATATGAATGTGTTTTTTAGCACTTGTATTAGCAAAGAAATGTTTCTTTTCTTTCTTCCTTTCTTCAAACTCCGGTTCACTCTCCAGATATGCGCCAGCTTGCCAGCTCTGCCCTCTGCAGTGCAAGCATGAATCCATGGCGTGCATGCAGATGAACTAGACGCACTAGACTCCTGGCTCTCTCACCCCCGTGGGCGGCTTGGAGGGAGTCGGGCACCGGAGGAGCCGGTCGGCAGAGTTTCAGGCGCTATCAATCCACTTGACGAGGGCTGCTTCACCCACAGGTGCTTTCCCTGTGCGTTGTTATTTTTTCATTCAGAGAAAATGACTTTCCTTTCCCCGTCATGATATCTATGTGAACGCAGCATCAGCCTCACGTATCCAGCCCTTAAAGCAGATGGTCCGCGAGGCAAATTATCAAGGAAGTAACAAAACAGAAATTCAACTAACGTCAGTCTAACATAGTTTTAAAATGTTTTTCTGTATGTTTTCATGTATGAAAAGACCCCAAATGAACACTGTGGGTGGACTACTTGATTACTTTAAGCAAATTATTTAAACAGCATTTGTATAGGAATGATTAGTGTCCCAAACAGTTTGATCACTATAAGCGGTTGATCACTGTGTTATTGCTCTACCATTTATATTGAAAATGAGTACAGAAGCAGCAGGTTAAACCACTGTCCATTTAACTTGAATAGAAGTTGGTTTATTATGTTTTTGTTAAGTATTGCCTTGTATCTTGAGAACTGAATCAGCAGGTCCTGCAGTTGCACTTTTTATTATTTTCAGAAAAAAGGTGTATGTATTTGCCATTAATTGTTGTTTACTTGATTATATCCATGATTAATTTATCCCTGACCTGTACTGTCCAGTATCCAGCTATTGATTTCATAGTCACACTGATTGAATTTTTGGCAAAAAGAAAAAGTTACTGTATCGATTTCAAATCATTGAATCATATCGTATCGCTCTAGATGAGCCACATATCGTCCTTGAATCGTATCGGAACCATGGAAATCGTATAGTATTGTATCGTTGTAAAAACATATCGTTACACCCCTACCCAACATACATGAACACACACACACATAAAACCTCCCCATGTTTCTCACTTGTCCTTGTCATGGAGGACCTGGTTAACAGCTGATGGAAAAAACAGAGAGGAAACTAGAATTACCTTGTGGTTGTGAAATGTCATCACTTCATCATTTATCCTATATTAGACATTTGTGTGAAATTGTCCTATGAATAGCATGAATTAGCATTTGGATACATCGGACCGGCACATATGGGTACTTTGCAAAAAGACAAGGCCACGCCCCCTTTTGGAGGATAGAAAACCAAAGATCTTATAAATATCAATGCAATTTGACGCGTGTTTGGATTGTAATTTTGATCAGTTTGTATGCATTCATCTCTTGGTAAACAAACATTTGTTTTAAAAACATGTCTAATAATTATTTTGCGAACTTGCCTGAATCTGAGCGTTCGCGATACCTTAATAAATTAAGCTTGATCGCCGCCATGTCCCTTCAGTCTTTCCCCGTCCAACACAGTGGCCGAGTATTGCTTATCCAGACTTCTATACATATTTGATTGAATCAAGTTAAGGCATTTTCCATTTTCTCTTTTTTGACAGCAAGTTTCCTTCCCCCAAATGGGAGGGCAACTTCAGCAATGACACGATGCTGGTCTTCCTTGGAGCCATAAAGCCCGTCTATTATATCTTTTTTAAGACACGATAGGGGAAAAAATAGGAGATCAGCATTTTTGGATTTATTGTTGGTGCAATCAACAACCCAGCAACTCTTCAGCAAAACGTTATTACTATTACTGGTTTGTTTGAAGTAGAACTTTGTTTGAACTTCTTCTGTTTACTCATGAGCTGTCATGAGAGCCTACTCTGGATGATGTATTGCCGGTCTGATTGTGATGGTCACAGCCACACAGGGTAATATCATTTCAGTTCACACTCTCTCATCTCATTAGTTTGCTACCTACACAGGTTAATTTAATTTGCAGCCAACTACACCTGAACAATTAACATCACATAGTTGTTTTCATTTGTTTATTTGTGTTTAACCTTACATAGTTTAGATGCACACATCAACACTGTGAGGTTACACATATTATTATTTGTTATAATAGTCATTTCTTTCTTTGTTTTGACTTGTCTGTTGGGGGAGTTGTCTTCCTGGTGGAGATAGGGGCGTGGCTGAAGGCTGAGGACTCTTGGATCCTGGAGCCAGCTTGTTGGGCCAAACCACATGCTGCCATGTCATGGGGGGATTTGGGTTTAGTTAGTTCTGCTTAGTATTTAATTGTAGTTAGTGTCCATCTTGGTTACCCCCTTGTGTGCTATTTGGTTTGGCTAAGCCCTATAAATATCTGCCCTCATGTGTCATTGTGCAGGTTTGTTTTGTTTACTTAACATCTTGTTTAGTAGTGAGAATAAGTATAGTTGTATTGCTTTATCCTCTTATATAGACCTAGATATTCAATTCTTGGTTTATAATGTTTTGTTATTTTTTGGG
This sequence comes from Sebastes umbrosus, assembly GCF_015220745.1. Classification (NCBI taxonomy): domain Eukaryota; kingdom Metazoa; phylum Chordata; class Actinopteri; order Perciformes; family Sebastidae; genus Sebastes; species Sebastes umbrosus. The sequence continues at coordinate 22,690,743 of NC_051284.1, read as the reverse complement.
TGAATAAAAAGTCCAATTACTTCAACAACTCCTGTTCCCGTTGCCTCACTGCTTGGTCCCTTACACTGGTATATTCTCAAAAACATGTTTTGTGAGGTCACAGTGACCTTTGACCACCAAAATTTAATCAGTTCACAAATGTCCAAGTGGACAAGTGGACATTTGTCCAAGTGGACATTTGTGCCAAATTTGAAGGAATTCCCCAAAGGCGTTTCTGACATATCACGTTCACGAGAATGATACGGATGTACGTACAGATTGACGGACGGACAACCCGAAAAAATAATGCCTCTGGCCACAGCTGTCGCCAGCGTGGAGGCATAAAAGAGGATGTTAAAACGGACTCAAAGATGCAATGGATTACTGTATTTGAGGATATACCTTTACAATGTGAATGGGAGAGCAGGGTTATTATAGTAAACATAAACTGAAATGAAAATGAAAATTAGCAATGAAAAATATTGTTAGTAAAAGTAGGAAATAAAGACTATATCCTAAAAAATATCCTAAGAAAAACTAAAACTATATTGCCTGGGCATAAAAAAAACCCAAAAATGAATGGAATTCATTTCATTTTTTTTTTCTTTTTTTTTTAGCTCTAATATTAATTAATTAATTAATCTCCCAAAAAAGGAGACAGCATGAATTTCTGTCAACTCTCGTGATGTTGAACCACAGAAATTGAACAGACTTGACATTCCAGGAGATGGCGCTGTTCAGCAATTGCTTCACATCAGACACTAAAATACTGTGACGATTAAACATTAAACATTATGGCCATTCCTGTTTTCCAACCATGTGTTTTGTATGTATAGGTAGCTACGTATCTCTGAGACATTATATCTGGCCCTAACAAAAAAAACTAAAACTACTGTAAAGCTAAAACTAAATATATAAAAACGAAACTACTAGCAAACGCACTCTGAAAACTAACTAAAACTAAACTAAAATGAAATCGAAAAGTCAAAACTAAAATAATATAAAAACTAATCAAAACTTCAAAACTTCAAAACTAATCTAACCTTGTAGGAGAGGTGATGGAGAAGTTAGTCTGCTGTACATATAAAATGTGACTGTACTTGCATGTATATTGTAGGTATCTCACCCTCCTTTGTTACGGTGTCAGTTATTTCCTTAGCCTTGGCGCTCAGATCGCTGACCACGCTGTCCATGGTAGCCTGGTGTTTCAAGAAAAATGGCCGGATCACACGCTTGTACAAGATGTCAGAACCGTTCCACGTCACCGGAGCCATACACCAAACCAGGAACAAACACTGAGGAGAGAGCAGAGGGCAGATCTTAGATATTATGCTGCAGTGTAACTTCCTCCCTAAAGTGACTAATGTCTGGTTCTTTATCTTATGTGGTAATAAAGCGACTTCCTGTTGGATTTAGATCATTAAAAAAAACGAAATAGTTAAATAGGTGTTAGCATTTAGCTGCCTTTGCTGTGCTGTTGATGGAAAAATTCAATGGAAATTAGCTTTTCTGTCACCTTTCCAGTGTTAACAGACTACATATTCAAAACCTGGTAAGGATTGTATAGTACGGGGATGCAACACAGCAGATGTCTGAATGGCTTCTTCATTTTGACAATACACAAATTGCCCACAAGAGTGTGCTGTTGGTAAGCTACCATGTAAAGACGCCCAAAAATCTCAACCCTCGTGATTCAACACATCATGACTGTCTGTGGTTTCACAGTAAAAGCAGACTCAGTTGGCAAGATGAGACAGGATATAAAAAAACAGTGAAGGTTGCTGAATAAATTAGATGTAAAAAAAAAAAGAAAAGAGTACAAAATATCATCCATACGAAAAAAAGAAACACCCAACAAATTAAAAGGTCAGCCTACCTTGCCAATATAGTAAAAGGGGAACCAGAAGAGGAAGATGTCAGAGAAGGCCTCGACGATGCTGAAGAGTCCATAAACAACCCAGTAGGTCAGCCACTGAGTGTCATCCTCCTTCACATTGCTCTCGATGGCCTTAATGCTGAATGGACAGTCAGAAGATCGATGAGGTAATACCACCAACAGTACATACTACACAGATTAAAAGAAACAAACTCCAAATCTGAAACCCTGGGTGCATTTAAAATGTATCCTGTTTTGGACAATGTATAGCCAGGTTTTGAAGAAAGGGTGGGCCCTGTATTGTTTGTGTCTCATGCTCTATCAGCATGCATTCAAGGACGCTTGTGCATGCGAAAAGTATGGGGATGACATGATACACACTGCTGAATGCAGAGGGTCATGATGTATATCAAATGGCAGTGCAATCCTATGGATCTGATGCACATTTATTATGCCGAGGAAAATAACACGGAATTCAGCTGTTAGTTCATTTTTACAACTTTTAGGAGATAATGATTTAAATGAGGGCTGTTTCAGTGTTCGTATTGGGAAGTTGAATTATCCTCTGATATACAGACGTCTCTTTATACATTCATGGCTATAGACTCAATGGCATTTTCAGTCCAAAATGGCTGCAGCACTAACGCAGCACCATCTAGTGGTCATTGTCAAAAAACCACCAGAGTTTCGCCTCTTTGCTTCGACACCCTTTGGTAATGTTTTTAAAAGGTTACACTGCACCAATAAAAGAAGACAAAATAATAATAATGCAGTTTTCTAAAAATCATTAAAAACAGCTTTCCAATTTTTATGGAGTAGGATATGTACTCAACATGTTTGTTTCAAACATTCAACTCACCAAATCAATGTGCCCTGTTTGTTTACAGTAAAAAGAAATCCACAGGGTGCCTTTAAGCAGCACTTAATGGATAGGTTCAGATTCATGGGCATGTGAGTGGCCCATAATGTACATTGAATGAGTTACTAGACACTGTAATCATTCATCCTCTCCATACAGGCCGTAAAGTGATCCCTTCCTAGCACAACTCAAATGTTGGTGATGGGTTAAAAATATCCACAGTCCTCGTTCTGTGTAAAAATGCATTCAGACGTTCAGCTAAAGCTAAAATAAGGCTTCAGTAATCAAAGTTAGCCAAAACAGAGTGGGTACTTTCCAAAGTTAAAAGTCTTTTTAGTACATCAGTGTCTATTAATGTGTTGCAAACATTATTTTTGAGATGCAGTTGAGGAATGGTTACTTCCAAAGTTACAGTCTTTTTAGTACAAAAGTCTCTATTTATGGTGTTGCAGACATTGTTTTCATTACTCAGATGCAGTTGAGGAATAGTAACACAAAGAGAGAATTGTGGACTAAAAAAGACCAGTAGGAAGAGATTGCTTCATGGCCAGTAAGGAGAGGAAGAATGATTACAGTGAACAGGACATGTTTCTATGTACAAATGGGTATATGAGTATTGAGATAGAAAATTAAAAATCTGAACCTATTCTTTATTTTAATTATCTTCTAACTTTCACTTGAACATAACAAACAACAACTGAAAACAGAGATGACTCAGTTGTAATGCTAAAGGGCAAAATGGGCCTTTGTTTTAAGGGGGAACATTTTGACATGCCATAACAGCAGGAAAAGCACAGGTGTGATTGATGAGATGTAATAATTAACAATGGCCTCATTCCATTTAGATGCATCAGTTCCAAAGATCCGGTATTGTGCATACTGGCTGGCTGGTTAGAGCCATAAGACCCGTTTACGCCGCAGGATTTTTCCCTCGGAACTAGGAACGTTTTGAGGAACTCATTGCGTTTCGACCGCAGGGACCAAGGTCTTAATTAAGTTCCAGGGACATTTTACCCCCCAAAAAGGCCGTGGTCAGGGGTAATACTTTCTGAACTTTCGGCACTTTCGGGGTGGATTTTGCAGGGATGACCATTGCTGATAGGTTAAAAACACACACACACACACACACACACACAGTGCCGCTGCTTCAACTCATGTACCACTTCATTCATAAACAGGGAAGTACTCTGGTATTGATTTAGGACCATTTTAGTACGAGGGGAGAGCATTTTTCTTTGTTTGATAACATTGAAAGTAAGGTTTAGCTCTGTTGTCAACTTCCCGACTCCTTTTAAAAAAGACACAGAGAAAAAAAGAGATTGTGAGGGCGAGCGGTAACGTTAGAAGAGGGAAACAGTGTGGCGGTGCTTTGAATGAGAGAACATTTTTTTTTATTGTTTCACGGTGGTTATGTTCTAAAGCACAAATAAATAACTATCAAACACTCAACAGATGATTAACTTTGTAGACAGACACTCTTAGTTTCATTTTCATCCTCTGCATTTCATTCGTTACATCCAACATGCAGCAGTAAATACTATGCAGCAGTAAATGTCGTCGCAGTAAGACAAAACCCGACGTTTAATTTTTTTCAACGTGTTTTTTAGATGAAACGGGCAGACACACTGAAATGCAGGCTGCTGAGTGTGTTGAGACTAATTTGCTTAATCTTCACAGGTCTTTAGACCACAGTGGAAACACAAACACATTTTATTTCCTTGAAAAGAAATCCCGGGAATAAAATTACCAGGAACTTCTTGGTGGAAACGGGGCTACAGTTATATATCGTCTGCTGGTTGGCACTTAGTTTTGTATTAAAATAAGTCCATAAAGTTAAGAAATAAAAACTAAAAAAGGACTTAAATTTATTTCCCTTTGGATATTCTAAATACATACATTTTCTACATGTGTTGTTTTGGCATTTATTGAAATAACGTGAACTTCATACATACGAGAAATACGCTGGATAGGCAAAGCCAATCAGGTTGCAGAGCAGTGAGGCTCCATATCCAAACAGAAGATACAGCCCGACCAAACCCAGAACACCTGCAGAGGGAGAAAGACGAGAGGCAGAGGTGATGTGAGAGCAGATGTTATTTGATTGTTGACAAAGTTGCTTGACAAACACAACTAATACCGAGCCGCATTCATTTGTTGCTAACAGAGTATGTCTGTTTGACAGACTGTCTCTAGCAGGATGTCAGGACAGCACAGAACCAGGACTAGGAGGAGCACTATACACAAGTCAAACACTGATATTCAAATTCAGAGTTGACTTTAAATGCACCACTAAGCTCCCACAGTCATGTGAAACAGCCTGGCCTTTACACCGCAAGTATATGAGAGATTCCACAAATGCCAGTGGTTAGTTAAATTTTGTATTAATATTACAGTGTTTGTACTATGTAATGCACAAAGAAATCTTAGATGCCTTTACATGCAAACAGGGATTTCCATATTTAATGTATACTTTTGCAGTGCTTAAAGGTCCCATATCAGGCTCATTTTCAGGTTCATACTTGTATTTTATGTTTCTACTAGAAACATGTTTACATCCTATAATGTTAAAAAAAAACTATATTTTCCTCATACTGTCACACTGGATTCAGCATGCTGAATCGGCGACGGCACCCATCGGTGAGAGAAATCACTCTGATTGGCTGTTCAGCTTAAACAAATCAGTGCCTGAGAAGAGAAACGGAAGTGAGGAAAGCAAACCAAGTAAAGTCAAGAGGAAAAACACTGAAGGCTCTCCTCATTTTTCCATCTTCATCTCATCTGATTATTCCAATACACAAATATTTTCACGACATGGCCACCTGGAATGAAGTGGTGAGTGAGAGTGGTGTGAAAACGGTCGGCAAACGCTACTTTATGTCATGTACGCATCATAACAACGACTTGTATATCCGCAGTCCTTGGTGTTCCGGTTTCCCTTTTTGAATGATGAATACAGACTACCGCCACCTGCTGGTGTGGAGTTATTTCCTCTCACACAGGCGCAGAACGTCTGTGCTAATTTGCCGTAGGGTGTAGTCTTTGCGGTGTATTTAAGTGCAACTTGACGGCCAGGACAAAGGCGCCGTGAGGCAACGCAGCTGGTGGCCTTTGTTGTCGCTAGTTCTTTGATGTTTTCTTGGTGTGTCCCTAGCTTTAACAATAGCAAATTGGCTGCATTGTATAATCCCTCAGAACTTAAAGAGCTTGCTGGTTAGCTGGCAGCAAGATGCTGACTTCAAAGCAAATTCACCGCAGTCTGACCAGCCATTTTAGCCCATCCATTTCTTCCATTAGTGATTGATTTCTCAAAACTAGTCATGTTCCACAACCAGCACTGCTCCCAGTAGACCACATACACTTACACACCAAATACTGACAATAACTGCACTATACTGTATAATGACTGTGCAATATCATTATTACTACTCAGGTGTAATTCATAATGTGCATATTTTCAGGTAGAATTTCATTTCATTCTCACTGTGCAATATCATTTTCCACTTGTGCAATTTTTTAATAGTCTGTTTATTGTCAATATTGTATATACTGCTCCTATTTGTTTTATACTCCCTTCTATTTAAATGGTTCATATTTTGTTACACTTTGTTTAGCTCTTTTTTTACTGTGTTATCTGATGCTTCTTGTTTTTTGCACTATCCCCTTTGCTGCTGTACACTGCAAATTTCCCCACTGCGGGACTAATAAAGGAATATCTTATCTTATCTTGTTTTTTTCTATCTCTTCAAAACACTCCCAGGCTTATAAGAAAATTTCAAAACGCAGATCTTTTTCAGAGCTTTTGTATCTGTGGGAACTCTGTTTTCATGCAAACCTGGAAACAGGTTTGAGGCAAAACAAGTCAAGGGGAATGATGTCTAACCCTCAAGCAGCTATAGATGCGAGTAATGCATTCAAAAATTTTAAATGTATGCAAAGCTCAACTGTTGATATCAAATTCAACTACCAGACCTGTTATAGGCATAATAAAGTCACACGGTATCCAGAGCACTGAAAGCCTTTGATACTGTTCTAACCATTGCCTGCTCTTTGCATCTCATTTGTTTGTCCCAGCTCATATACAAATGTCCATGCAATTCCCAGTCTGCTGATCTCTCTCTCTCTAATGAAGGTAAAACTGGAAGAACTGGTTTGAAATGGAAGACCCTGAAGAGACAACGGCTGACATAAAGGACAATCCAGTCTGCACAACAACGCTTTGAATAAGAAAATCATAAACTGATGTTTTCTATGAGTCAGTGATGAATAATACAAAGCTGACTTCAGGATCCATCTGGCTCTGCACTGTGAGTAAGCAACTCCTGAACTGCTCTAAGAAATGAAGAAAATGAACAATGCATTCATGTGACCTGACACAGATTTTACAGCCCTGAATAAAATGTCCTCCTCATGGAAAGAAGGCCACAAAAGCCGTGACACAGTTGTGTAACACTGTAATGTGTGACTCAAACTAATCATTAGAGTTGCAGGAGTGGTAATTCAGCTGAAGTTCCTCTTAGCACCACAAAAACCTATTGTTAGGAGTACAGTGGATAAGGGGGGTTGAAGTTGGCCTTAAAAACATGAAGTTAACAAACCACGGCCACTCACTCAGTGAGTTTGGCTGCATCATACACAGTAGAGATGGTGAGACATCTCGACTCCAGTCAGCAAATTCCCACTTCAGAGTGTCACATGAGTCAGCATGAACGTGAGACGTTTCTCAGCTAAACAGTGGACAGTTTAAGGGACACTGCTTTGTAACTCTGTTCGACTGACATGTCCGGACCAAGGCAAAGTACAACAGCAAACAGGAAAGAATTTCTTGCATGCAATGCAACCCATTATCAGTGTACACGTTCGTAACAAGCCTGCAACGGCCAAAGTATCAAATGAATGGCTGTTGTTTCACCAACAAGCAAACAAGACACTTCTGCAAACAGGACCAGCCAAGGTGCTGCTCTGTCTGCTTCTACCTTCTGCTAAAAGAAAGGTAGAGACAAGTCAAGTGATATTTGCATACATTACAATTGTCGGTATTTGTTTTGCAAGCCAGTTTTGTGACACAAAAACATGGAAGTATTTGAATGCAGATCTGACTGAGCTTTAACTGCCACCAACTGAACCTACTAAATTGAAATTTTCTGATCATACAAATCCGCCTTGGTTTTATATAACAACCCATATTAGCTTATCACAGATACATCGGTATCACAGGAAATGCCGGTCGAAACGATAAGCACCAACAAATTGTAGAGGGGGGAAAAAAATCTATTCAGCTATGTATCGCATTTTTTATTTTTTTTTATTTTTAAATGCCAGAATCAATAAATTTGAGTCTATGCGGAGGTAGAAGGAAGCTAGCGCTTGAATAAACAGTGGAACGCTCAACAGGAACGCTCTCTCTCTGAAATGACCTGTGATTGGCCAAACTCTCCTGTCATGGGCTAGATTTTTTTAAAGCCTGAAAACAGAGCCATGTGGAGGTGCAGAAGTCTAGTTATCTCTCAGAACACTTGAATCACAATATGCTGAAAGGTCATTATGGAATTTTTGCCCAGCGATGTCAAAAACATTCTGCCTCCTGCAGGTTTAAGGTCTATATTTGATGCTGTGTAAACTGAAAATAGCAAACATCCTCAGAGCTATTTGCAAACAGTTTGCTGTTGAATACACACATACACAGATAACATCCTCGTCCTCTGTGACCTTGAAATTGGTTGTTCACATGCATATTTACATTATCCTGTAAACATTTAATGTGTGTAAATCAATTTTAAAAGTAGGTCACGCTGGCTAACATGTTTCCTGTAACTGAGTGGCATCGTAGACAAAACGTTCACTACATACTGTAGCCTGAGGGTGTAAGGCCTTTATTGACAATGACTTCTACTGTGCAAACTGACAACAGAGCTGTGTGAAAACACAACTCCTAAAAGCTAACTGAGAACAAACAGTTGAATAACCAGTCATCCTAGAATCTCCTGCCATCTCTATGCATACATTGCACTGGATATTTCAGGACGTGATAAAAATACCCCCTGGGACCAGCTGTTGGTGGGATGTTACAAGCAGTTCATTGCAACAGCAATATATTGAAATAGATAGATAGATAGATAGATAGATAGATAGATAGATAGATAGATAGATAGATAGATAGAGGTTAACTTTATTGATCCCGAGGAAAATTCAAGTTTCCAGCATCACAGTTCCATAGTGCAAAATATGTTAGTAAAAAAGGCAGTAAAAAAGTTAGTAGTGCAAAGTACAAACAAACATATACCAGATATAAAAATACAAGGAGATGAAGAAAACTGTTAAAACTGAGTATAGTGCAGGGTAACAGCTGTTATACACGACTATTAAAAAACTGAATATAGTGCAGAAGAGACTGTTAAAAAGTGAATATAGTGCAGAAGAGACTGTTAAGAATGAGTATAGTGCAGAAGAGACTATTGATAAAGTGAATATAGTGCAGAAGAGACAGTTAAAAATGAGTATAGTGCAGAAGAGACTATTAAAAAAGTGAATATAGTGCAGAAGAGACTGTTAAAAAGTGACTATAGTGCACAAGAGACTGTTAAAAAGTGACTATAGTGCAGAAGAGACTGTTAAAAAGTGACTATAGTGCAGAAGAGACTGTTAAAAAGTGACTATAGTGCACAAGAGACTGTTAAAAAGTGACTATAGTGCAGAAGAGACTGTTAAAAAGTGACTATAGTGCACAAGAGACTGTTAAAAAGTGACTATAATGCAGAAGAGACTGTTCCAAATGACTATAGTGCAGAAGAGACTGTTAAAAAGTGACTATAGTGCACAAGAGACTGTTCCAAATGACTATAGTGCAGAAGAGACTGTTAAAAAGTGACTATAGTGCAGAAAAGACTATTACAAAAGTGACTATAGTGCAGAAGAGATTGTTAAAAAGTGACTATAGTGCAGAAAAGACTATTACAAAAGTGACTATAGTGCAGAAGAGACTGTTAAAAAGTGACTATAGTGCAGAAGAGACTGTTCCAAATGAGTATAGTGCAGAAGAGACTGTTAAAAAGTGACTATAGTGCAGAAGAGACTGTTCCAAATGAGTATAGTGCAGAAGAGACTGTTAAAAAGTGACTATAGTGCAGAAGAGACTGTTCCAAATGAGTATAGTGCACAAGAGACTGTTAAAAAGTGACTATAGTGCAGAAGAGACTGTTCCAAATGAGTATAGTGCAGAAGAGACTGTTAAAAAGTGACTATAGTGCAGAAGAGACTATTACAAAAGTGAATATAGTGCAGAAGAGACTGTTAAAAATGAGTATTTTGCAGAAGAGACTGTTAAAAAGTGACTATAGTGCAGAAGAGACTGTTCCAAATGAGTATAGTGCAGAAGAGACTGTTAAAAAGTGACTATAGTGCAGAAGAGACTATTACAAAAGTGAATATAGTGCAGAAGAGACTGTTAAAAATGAGTATTTTGCAGAAGAGACTGTTAAAAAGTGACTATAGTGCAGAAGAGACTGTTCCAAATGAGTATAGTGCAGAAGAGACTGTTAAAAAGTGACTATAGTGCAGAAGAGACTATTACAAAAGTGAATATAGTGCAGAAGAGACTGTTAAAAATGAGTATTTTGCAGAAGAGACTGTTAAAAATGAGTATAGTTCAGGGTAACTCCAGTAGCTTAGTCTATGAAAGTGCACTGTGTCCATCATAATATAGGTGTGTGTAAGGAGGATTATAGCTATGTACCAATTCTAATCTTGTGGCATAAAGCTAGATGAACTTTGGTATTCATGGGATGGGTAATAAAAATTAGCCAGCCAAGACAGGATATGAAACCACACTGAAAACAACTCATGCAACAGTGATGACCACAACCGGCTGCCAGTTGCAGTTTGAGTGAGAACTTATCAGCTCAACTGTTGCTAAACAGTCACAAAGAATGTAATGTTAGATAGCTTTTGGAGGCGATTTTAAACCGCTAAGCGAGTTCAGTATTATCTCCAACATTTACCAAAGTACACACACAAACATTAACTAAAGTTTAGTTGTGTTTTCTTGTCTCCCCGAGCCGTTATTTAACTCACCCAGAGCGATATACTCTCTCTTCATTCCCGTTTTCTGCTCCAGCGTCGCCAACTGATCTGTGACAAAGTTCTTCTCGTGGAGCAGAGTCACGAAGCGCTCCTTAAAATGACTCATTTTAGGGCTTTTTCCTGAGCCTGTCGACACAAAACCGCACAGAAAAACAGCACCAATTGTTATACGTGCCGACGCTCGAGTGATATGCGTTAAAATACACTTATTTTACTAACCTTGGGTTTGGTTATTTGCCCGAAAACTGGCCGCTGGATGGCTGGCTGCTGACTCCCCCTGAGTTGTGGCAGTAAGGGGGAGGAGCTTAGCAGTCGACCGCTGACCAATCACAGAGCTCCGGTGAGTAACGTTCCTCTGCTGGCCAATCACAGAGCTCCGTTCACTGCAGCAGGTGATTAAACAACGGTTTGTGTTATCAGAGTCTCTAGAAGGTAGCCTTCAAATTGCGAAATCTGGCAAAAACTTCAGGAACTCTCGCGATATTTGCTACCCAACCTATCCTACACTTAACTAATCGAGATCAATGCTTAACCTTAACTATTCGAGATCAATAACTCACCTTAACCATTTCGAGGTCAACGCCTAAGCTTAACTATTCGAGATCAATGCCTGTACCTTGACGATCTCGCGAGAGTTTCCCCCAACTCGTGGGTTACCTTCTAGACACCGACCCGGTTTGTGCTGTGGACTGAAGGTAACTTTCTGGAGCCCTTTTTAACAGCTAAAAAAGACTCACCATACTATGGAAGACTAAAACAATTTAAACATAAAGAAACTAAAGCCTTTGAGGTTTTTCTTTTTAAAAAAAAAAAAAAAAAAAAAACCTTAACCCAGTCAAACAAGGTAATAATAAAGCATTAGAGCTTTATTCTCCTTTATGGTGTTTTTAATGTCCATGCTAAACCCAGCCTCGTACCACTCCTATAGGGAATTATCATGGTTACTTAATCTTTTCTTGTGAGGGTTTAAGTCAAAGATTTACATAAAAAAAAACCCATTAAAGTAGCAAATGAAAGAAATGCAGTCCATAAACTGACGCATTTTAACCCCCTGGGACCTGCGGAAAACCCAATGAATCCATTGGTAACAACCATGTAATGCAAGCTTGTTGGGGAAAGAGGTTAAATAACGCTCCAAAGTTGGAATGAAATTTTGGCGAGGAAAAACTGGCATGGCCATTTTCAAAAGGAGTCCCTTTGACCTCTGAACTCAAGATATGTGAATGAAAATGGGTTCTATGGGTACCCACGAGTCTCCCCTTTTTATGATAATCACATGCAGTTTTTTGCATGAAACATAAATGTGTTATTATCATAACCTTAACTATTCGAGATCAATGCCTGTACCTTAACGATCTCGCGAGAGTTTCCCCAACTCATAGGTTACCTTGTAGACACCGACCCGGTTTGTGCTGTGGACTGAAGGCAACTTTCTGGAGCCCTTTTTAACAGCTAAAAAATTCACCATACTGTGGAAGACTAAAGTAATTTAAAGATAAAGAAACTAAAGCATTTGAGTTTTTTTTTGTTTTTTTTTTAAAACACTTAACCCCCTGCCATAACGTTACCTGATGAGTGACATCAGCAGAGGACAGGAGGAAGGACTGATACTGACTGATGGAAGACATGAGGACAGAGGACAGGAGGAACGACTGATACCATAAAAAAATGGAACTATAGGGCAAACAACGGCATTGTTTTGCATTTTGTGTCTTGAGCAAATTTTTCTGTCGTATATTTTCATCATTCAAGTCTTGTTAAAATGACTGTTCAAATATCGTATCGTATTGAGATCGTGAACCCAATATCGTGTATCGTATCGTATCGTGAGCTGATCAGTGAATCGTCACACCCCTAGAAATGACCTGTGATTGGCCAAAGTCTCCCGTCACAGGCTAGATTTTTTTAAAGCCTTAAAACAGAGCCATGAGGAGGTACAGAAGTCTAGTTATCTCTCAGAACACTTAAATCACAATATGCTGAAAGGTCATTATGGAATTTTTGCCCAACGATGCCAAAAACATTCTGCCTCATGCAGGTTTAAGTGCTATATTTGATGCTGTGTAAACTGAAAATAGCAAGAAACTAAAGCATTTGAGATTTTTTTTTTTTTAAACCCTTAAAATGCAAAGATAAAAAATTAAAGCCCTCTTATATACACCAATCCATTCATTTAGCCATTAATTAACCTCAAATTCACATCTTAATTGAAAAAATCAGGTCCTTTAACGTACAAATTAATATGTAAATGCGTGTAATGTTATGTTGTACATTTTACACTTCAAAAAAACTTAAATTAATTTCTAATTAAGGTGAACATTTTAAGGGATTGTTATCCCTTAAAAAGTACAAATTTTAAGTGAAAGCATGCAGATGATCAAGTAAAAAGCCTTAACAAGGCAGGTTTACTGTATAATAACCATAGATAATAGCCGATGTAACAGGATCAGCTCCTCTATCACATGCAGAGTCAGTTGAACAGTCTGCAGAGTAAAACACTGCAGATAATGTAAAGTCATAACAAAACACATGGACTTACCTGGACTTATTGATGACGGAGTTTCGAAGTTCGTCAATTTGAAATTGATGCGAAAGGATGAATGATAGTTTTTGTTGTTTGGACCAATGAAACCACACACACATTCATCACACACACACACCTGAGTGACGTATACCTGGTCCCACTGGGACTGTTGATGTTTTCCTTCTGTCAACCCTCAGAGGACTGTTTCTCTTATTGTGAAAAGCCTGTCTTGAATGAGCCTAACAAACTGAACCAGGATCAGTCTGTTTCATAAAGACACTCAGAGCTGATCAGAGCCTGAATTCATCAAAACGTGTCAGAGGAGGAAATCAGGCCGAACCAGACAAAAGCTTTCAGAGTGACACATGTTTGTTCCCTCTTTTAGGATGAAGAGTGAAATGATTTTATCAACTTTCCTAACAGGAAGTGACTCATATCTCAGCTGAAATGTATCAGAGCTGCAGAGGAGTTTAACCTGTCAGCAGCTGCTGGTGGAGCTCACACTGATGTTTTGGGAACGCTTGATGACATTAAACTTATTCAAAGATCTTTTGGGGAAAACCCCCTGTCCTTTTAAGTATGACCATCTCATCGAATGAGGAAAAACTCCCCCCAAAACAACCCCTTTAACAGGGAAAAAATATGGAAGAAACATCAGGAAGAGCAACAGAGGAGGGATCCCTCTTCCAGGACAGACAGATGTGCAATTTTAGTCCCTTTAAGGGATAGTTACCACTTCTTCAATCATCTTTAAACCATGCAAGTAATCCATTTAAAACCCCTTAACAAGAAAGAGGACTGATTAAAGATAAAAGCCAGAAGACGGAGGGTTTTAAAAAAACTAAATTGAGGAGATAACGAAGAAGAGAATATTGGATTGAGTTTTCTCAACTGTAAGAGCCGTAAAGGGCACATTATCATATTTTATTATTTTTAGGTTTATCCAGCAACATGATCTGACCTCTGACCCTGACCTGAAGTACATGATCCAGAAAAGAGCTAAGGACTGAATTCAAAATCAATCTCATGTCAATCTGGAGTTGTTGTGAACCTGCACAGCCAGCAGAGGGCACCTTTGCTGCATTTTAAAAAAGAAAAATAACATGATCTGACCCCTGACCCCACAAGACCACAGTGTCACAGCTGAAGCATCTGGATTAACAGACTGAAGTACACCATCATGAAAAGAGCTAAAAGTTAGCCAGAGTTGTTGTGAACCTGGACAGCCAGCAGAGAGCAGCCTGAATCTATTTATGACCTTTGGGAAACTTTGCAAAGACAGAAACAGCAGAGAGATGAGGAACAGAGAGTCTAAGGTTTCTACATGTTCTTAGTCAGTCCACAGGGAGACGTAGCCTCTACCTACTCCACCTCATCTCTCCCTTTCAGTTTCACAAGAACAGGTGTGTGTTTGCCTTCTTAAATGTATTTTTGCATGTTTTTACTGCATCACTGCTCCTCACAGTTTAAGTTCTCATGTCACAGAGAGTCTGAACTGTTTTCATGCACTCACACTGAAAACTGCATCAGGATGATGTTGTCAATAACTCTGATTGTCGTGTTGGGTTTTCTGAGTCAGGGTGAGAGATTCTGAAAATGTATCTGACATTGTGGTTTTAATTGATGTCTAATTTATTATCATCTAAACTGCTGATTCTCAAGGTTTATATTTCATTTCTCATTTCAGAGTCTTCTGCAAACAAGTTTCTGACTCAGGCTGACAAATCCAAGTCTGTTAGTGTTGGAGGGACCGTGAGCATCAGCGCCACAGGGAGTTCAGATATTGCTGCTGATCTCAGTTGGTACCTTCAGAAACCTGGACAGGCTCCCAAACTCGTTATATACAAAGCATCAACTCTCTTCTCAGGGACTGCGTCTCGATTCAGAGGCAGTAGATCTGGTTCTCACTACACTTTAACCATCACAGGTGTTCAGACTGACGATGCTGGAGATTACTACTGTCTCGGCGAACATGATGGAGGAGTGTTCACACAGTGATTTAGAGCCGTACAAAAACCTCCTTCAGTTTGACTGAAGTGAAACCGGCCTGCTGCAGGTGCAGAGGGTTGGTGAAGAGACTGTGATGAGGAGAACTGGTCCAGTGAACACAACACAAGAGTCATCAAGCAGAACCACAATGAATCTAAATAAAACTGGAACAAACTCACAGACGCTCTTCCATCTACAGTTTAAACTTATAATCTTGTCATTCAGTCTCTTTATGAGTAAACTTGGGAGGTTAAATTCTTGTTGGACTTTAGCCACTGATATCAAAACATGTTGAAAAGTGTTTCTACCAACAGCTGCACAAAACAATCTAATATAACAGAAAATTCCAATTTACCATTCTTCATTTTAAAAATCCAAAATATGTCATTTTCTAAACAGAGCCTTTCCTTTCAAAATATCACAAAGTAGTAAAAAAAATACAACCACTAACAAAGTACTATTTATGTAAACCTGATATACTAAAAGGTATAGTATATGATGTTTGATACTGAGATGACCAAGAAGGTATTTTTCATAATGAATGTATAATAAAGGAAATACAAAGACAGTGACTAATCCACAGTTTTATTTAATGATGGTTTAATGTTCACGCCACATTTCTGATGAATGAACAGTTCATGTTGGAGTGAAACTAAACTAAAATTCTGTTTATTTTGAAAAGTATTGAACATAACATGCAGAAGATCCATATAAGAAAGCAGCATGCACACTTAATTGAAAATTATTGTAGAAAGAAGATTAATTATTTAATTTTGCTTTACTTTTCTACACCAGACAGAGAAACGATCACAGTCTCCTTGTAACAAAGTCATTTTTTTCACAGTTTTATATCAGTTGCTACATGGTTAAATGAACATGATGCTTTTTAATAAACTTCTAATATAAATATGTTTCTTCTATTATCCATTCAGATGATAGATGGTGTAAATCCAAGCAGTATTCCTCCTGATTTAGTGTCCCACGTTGCCTTCAGTGTGTTGAGAGCAGAGAAATGATTTCCATAGAGAGGAGGCTTTGCATCGTCAGCTGATCCTCCAGTGAACTGAGAAGGTTTATAGTCCTGTGAGTTCAACACTGCAGGACTCAGATGTGTCAGTCAACACAGCAGAAAGCACAACCAGCATGACTCTCATCACCATCCTCATCTGGACGCTGGCCTGCTGCTGTTTTACAGGTTCATTCACTCAGCAACATTTCAGACATGATGTTCTGCCTTTTCTCTCATTTATTTCTGCTGATAAATGAATGATTTGTTTTTGTCTGCAGGATGCAGCGGTCAGGTGACTGTGACTCAGCCTCCAGTAGTGACATCTACTCCAGGATCTACCATCTCTCTCACCTGTAAGATCAACCCTGCTGTTCCAACTTGTAGTAGTAATGCTGATTGTATGCACTGGTATCAACAGAAATCTGGAGAGAGTCCAAAGCTCCTAATAAGATATGCGAGCACACGTGAATCAGGAACAGCAGCTCGGTTTAGTGGCAGTGGAAGCAGCTCTGACTTCACTTTGACCATCAGTGGAGTTCAGACTGAAGACGCAGCAGTGTATTACTGTCAGAGTTACCACAGCAGTGATGTGTTCACACAGTGATTTGTAGTCGTACAAAAACCTCCCTCAGTCCGACTGCAGAGACACTGAGCTGTTACAGCAGGAACCGACTGCAGCTGCTGAAGAGGAAGAGACTCTGACACAGACCACTGAACACAGAGCTGACAGGAACCTCACAAAGCACACACTACACATTCACACTAATAACTTCATTAAAAACATTATTAAAATATCTAATAACACATCATGTTGTGTTCACATTTACTCTCAGCTAAAGAGACAAATGTTGCCTGATCACATATTTGAGTCATGATTTCTTCCTTCCTAAAAATCAAGTTCACATTATTCTCCAAGTTTTTTTTTTAATAAAAAAAAAGATTTATTATTTACTTTTCTTTACTATAATGTAATATCACTCTTTATACCAATTTAAAAAGGAGAAATATTAATATTTACATGATGAATCCAAAGCAAGTTTGCTATTAGTATACTTAATTTAAACTTAAAACAAAAGAGTATACTTTTAATTTACTATTTATGTACTTATCAGAGATATATTTAAGTATACTTAGCTTATACAGACAATTGCAGAAAAGTATAATATACTTGGATTATACTTGTAGTTAATCTTTTGATAGAGATATACTTTGGAAAAGTATAATTAAGTATTCTTGCCTTATAGGCCTACAGAAAGGTATACTTGGCTTGTAGTCGTACTAACTTTTTGATAGAGTAGCCTATTAAAGTGTGTGAGAGTTTGTAGACAAATGTTTTGATTTGAATTTAATTCAATTCATCAAGAATTTTCTACGTTTTTGGATTCTTCGTTCACCGTGGAGAAATATGAGAAAAATGTATGTATTTTTTTTTTATCATCACAAAACATCAAGTCAAATAGCAAAAGGAGAAAGTCTCTTTATGTAATACATAAATCATTGACTAAGTACTATAAGGTAAAGTATACAAAGTGAACTTTCATAAACTAAAAAGTGGGCTACAAGTATATAACTATTAAACTAACAGTACACATATTCACTTGTAGTATACTTGAACTTTACTTAACTTCATAAAATAAACTCTAAGTATACTACTTTGTCGTGAGGGTTTTCATTTTCCACAGAGAGGAGAATCAGTTGAAGTTATAAAACCAGTTAATTTCTTTCTACTCTTCATAAAATAAAAGAGCAAACACTTCATGAAGTTATGTATCAGTGAAATCTTTATTAGCAACAACATCAGTGATCAACATGACAGTTATTAAGCTCACTCACATGAAGCTGCTGAGCGACACACATTCCTCTCTAAGTTGTTGTTGTCCAACACTTTACAGCAGTGTTGTTCTCTGTCACACAAAGCTTCAGTTTCCTCTACAAGCATTCAAACTGCTATTGATCAGAGCTGCTCCCCCCCACACAGAGCTCCTGTCCTGGGCTTCAGCCGGCCCCTCTAGCCCTTACACTGGCTCCTGTGGAGGGACTGGGTCTGGCTGTGGCCCTGATGGAGGACCCTGCAGGAGTACAGCTCTCCTTCCATCCAGCGCTCCTGGCTCAGGCTCAGGGTGCTGCTGCTGCTGTAGCGGCCGCTCTTCTCCTCCTCTGAGCTGCTCAGGACCCCCTCCGTCACCTCCGTACCGTCCACCTGCCAGCTCACCACGGCTCCCTGAGGAGAGTAGCCGGTCAGCAGGCAGGCCAGCGTGGCCGAGCCCCCAGAGAGCTGCTCAGAGGAGGGGGGAAGCAGAGAGACTGAGGGCCTGACCATGGTGCCAGCTGGAGGGGAGAGCAGAGACACACAAGGAGCAGATGAACTTCCACTGTAGGACAGACAGCTGGACATGAGGCAGTTATGATACCTGACAGAGGTTAACACTACTGTGGATCAGCTGTGTGCATGATACTGTGATCAGACAGAGGAGAGGAGCTGACACATAGCAGAAAATGAGGAGTTAACATATAAAACACAATAGTAAAACTTTGTTGTTTATTTAAAGTAATGAATCTTCTACTGTGGAACTCTTTATAAATATCTAATAATTAATATGCAACATGACTTATCTGTGATTTTAAATGGGAACATTGTATTAATGATCATTAAATTAAATGTTTCAATCTTCTTTATAATGTGTGACAGTAAATGATTCATTGCTGTGATGCAAATGTAACATCTGTATTCAGTTATAGACTTTATCATCTGTCTGTTTCACTTCCTTTTCTCCACTTTAAACTAACGAACTGTGAAGTCAAACTACAGCGATACTAAATGAACATATGAACTCTTAAATTTGTTTTAACTGCATTTGCAACAGTTTTTATACCTAACAATCATTTAAATGTTACAGTAAAACATAAAACATAAATAACTTGAAATTAAATTTTGCTGTTATTTTCTGAACATTAAAATGTTCCTGCAGAACAAGTTTACAACCAAACTTTATTAAACAAATATATTATTGGAAAAAAAAGCGAAAATTATTATGCATATATTTCACCATAACATTTTCTTTAATACTAAAAGAATATTAATATAAATGTTTTCCTAAACTTCAATATCAGCCAAGTTAAATAGACAGCAAAAATAATATCCACATGTAAATTATCCAAAAATAATTTCTTGTTTCATCAAATTCGGATGCAAAAGTTAGTATTAAAAGAATATTTCATGTTGTATAAATTATAAATCTCTGGTACTTACAGTTAATGATGAGTTTGGTTCCTCCACCAAAAGTGTACCACAGTGATACAAACTCATTAAATGGCCGTACAAAAACCTCCTGCACTGTGAACAAGCATCTATCCACTGAAAATACTCTCTGCTTTCTCAATTAACACAGAAACATTTATACTTTATTGAATCCATACATATTAAATTAATGATATCAACTGAAATTATTGTATAAATGTAGATTATTTCTTTAATTTTGCTTTACTTTTCTACACCAGACAGAGAAACGATCACAGTCTCCTTGTAACAAAGTCATTTTTTCACAGTTTTATATCAGTTGCTACATGGTTAAATGAACATGATGCTTTTTAATAATAATAATAACTTATAAACTCATATTAAGCAGATCTGAAATATGTTATTTATCTCCAGTAAACCCTGTCAGTAGATTAAAGGCAGACAAACAGACATATCATACCAACCACAGTGGACACAAACTCATCCTTAAATCCTCAACTTCACTTCTAATATAAATATGTTTCTTCTATTATCCATTCAGATGATAGATGGTGTAAATCCAAGCAGTATTCCTCCTGATTTAGTGTCCCACGTTGCCTTCAGTGTGTTGAGAGCAGAGAAATGATTTCCATAGAGAGGAGGCTTTGCATCGTCAGCTGATCCTCCAGTGAACTGAGAAGGTTTATAGTCCTGTGAGTTCAACACTGCAGGACTCAGATGTGTCAGTCAACACAGCAGAAAGCACAACCAGCATGACTCTCATCACCATCCTCATCTGGACGCTGGCCTGCTGCTGTTTTACAGGTTCATTCACTCAGCAACATTTCAGACATGATGTGCTGCCTTTTCTCTCATTTATTTCTGCTGATAAATGAATGATTTGTTTTTGTCTGCAGGATGCAGCGGTCAGGTGACTGTGACTCAGCCTCCAGTAGTGACATCTACTCCAGGATCTACCATCTCTCTCACCTGTAAGACCAACCCTGCTGTTCCAACTTGTAGTAGTAATGCTGATTGTATGAGCTGGTATCAACAGAAATCTGGAGAGAGTCCAAAGCTCCTAATAAGATATGCGAGCACACGTGAATCAGGAACAGCAGCTCGGTTTAGTGGCAGTGGAAGCAGCTCTGACTTCACTTTGACCATCAGTGGAGTTCAGACTGAAGACGCAGCAGTTTACTACTGTCAGAGTGCCCATGTCATAAACAGTGCTTGGGTGTTCACACAGTGATTTAGAGCCGTACAAAAACCTCCCTCAGTCCGACTGCAGAGACACTGAGCTGTTACAGCAGGAACCGACTGCAGCTGCTGAAGAGGAAGAGACTCTGACACAGACCACTGAACACAGAGCTGACAGGAACCTCACCAAGCACACACTACACATTCACACTAATGACTTCATTAAAAACATTATTAAAATATCTAATGACACATCATGTTCTGTTCACATTTACTCTCAGCTAAAGAGACAAATGTTGCCTGATCACATATCTGAGTCATGATTTATTCCTCCCTAAAAGTAAAGTTCCCATTATTCTCCAAGTTTCTTTTAATCAAAAAGTTGTAATATTTACTTTTCTTTACTATAATGTAATATCACTCTCTATACCAATTTACATAGGAGAAATATTGATATCTAATAATGAATCCAAAGCAAGTGTGCTATTAGTATACTTATTTAAAACTTGAGAGAGAGAGTATACTTTCAGTTTACTTTTTATGTAAAGCTCTGTTGGTCTGGAGGAGCTGCAGCATTTATTTCTGCCCAAACATCCACTGAACATTCACTTGATATTCTCAGAGCTAAACTAACTCTTCTACAGTGTGTAGGGAGCGCGTGTTCACGTCTAGAGGTGGAGCGAGCTGAGCGAGAACGCGCGAGCTGTCTGAGTGAAGGCAAGCAGGCAGAGGAGTTGAGGCAGCGGCCACACACGAACGCGCATATGCGAGCGCGCATGTGTCCCGACCCGGTACATTTATACACTTAAAAAGTTACAAACAGTCCCTTTAAAACAGTGCTAATTGAAATAAAACTACAATAAAATGTCCTTAAAATGGGGGTGCAAAGTCCAAGTGCACAGCAGGCAATAAATAGTTCAAGATAGGGGATTATTTAAGTCAAGGGGGGGAAGGGGTGTCCTGAGGCCGTCGACTCCTCTGCTCCTCTGCTCCGGCCCTGCAGCTCTGCTGCGCCCTTGTCCGTCGTTGGCGCTACGGAGAGAAAACGGGAACCTCAGTGGCCAGCACACACAGTAGCAGCTCACACACTCACCAGAGGTTGCTTGGTTCACTTTCCTCTACTTTGCTTTTAGTAGGCGTTGAACCAAGTCTTTTCACTCCCGTCTAGCTCGTCCTGCAGCGGTTCGTCCGGTCCCTCTTCCTGGCCGTCCTCTCACTCAGTCGGCCGTGTTCCTGCGGTAAAACGTACCGGTGAAGCTGCCTCGGTTCCAAACTCGCGTGTCCAGCTCTGCTTCCTCGTTCCTGCTGGTTCTCTACCTTTGTTCCTCCCCCTGTTCACCTGTCCACAATCAACTTAAAAAGAGGCACAGCGTCTCTGTGTGCCAATACGAGGCTGTCAGGGGTATGTCAATCAATCAGTCACAGCTGATTCTCACCAGTTAATCACCTTGATCCATAGTCCAATCCAGTTAAAAACACAGTAAAACCAGATATGAAATATAAAACATGCAATAATAAAACGGGCAAACATGCAACACCACATCAATAAAAACAATATAAGAAAAACATGTACACACATGATAAAACCCATAATAATAAATAAACATGCGATACTGGATCAAGGTATTAAAACAACTATATCTCACTGTGACAAATGTTTTGATATGAATTTACTTCAATTCATCAAGAATTTTTAACGTTTTTGGATTCTTCGTTCACCGTGGAGACATGTGAGAATAATGTATTTATTGTTTTATCATAACAAAACATCAAGTCAAATAGCAAAAGGAGCAAATCTCTTTATGTAATACATAAATAATTGGCTAAGTTTTACAAGTTAAAGTATACAAAGTGGACTTTCATAAACTAAAAACTGGGCTACAAGTATATAACTATTAAACTAAGAGTGTACCTATTCACTTGTAGTATACTTGAACTTTACTTAACTTCATTAAATAAACTTGAAGTATACTACTTTGTCGTGAGGGTTTTCATTTTCCACAGAGAGGAGAATCAGTTGAAGTTATAAAACCAGTTAATTTCTTTCTACTCTTCATAAAATAAAAGAGCAAACACTTCATGAAGTTATGTATCAGTGAAATCTTTATTAGCAACAACATCAGTGATCAACATGACAGTTATTAAGCTCACTCACATGAAGCTGCTGAGCGACACACATTCCTCTCTAAGTTGTTGTTGTCCAACACTTTACAGCAGTGTTGTTCTCTGTCACACAAAGCTTCAGTTTCCTCTACAAGCATTCAAACTGCTATTGATCAGAGCTGCTCCCCCCCACACAGAGCTCCTGTCCTGGGCTTCAGCCGGCCCCTCTAGCCCTTACACTGGCTCCTGTGGAGGGACTGGGTCTGGCTGTGGCCCTGATGGAGGACCCTGCAGGAGTACAGCTCTCCTTCCATCCAGCGCTCCTGGCTCAGGCTCAGGGTGCTGCTGCTGCTGTAGCGGCCGCTCTTCTCCTCCTCTGAGCTGCTCAGGACCCCCTCCGTCACCTCCGTACCGTCCACCTGCCAGCTCACCACGGCTCCTTGAGGAGAGTAGCCGGTCAGCAGGCAGGCCAGCGTGGCCGAGCCCCCAGAGAGCTGCTCAGAGGAGGGGGGAAGCAGAGAGACTGAGGGCCTGACCATGGTGCCAGCTGGAGGGGAGAGCAGAGACACACAAGGAGCAGATGAACTTCCACTGTAGGACAGACAGCTGGACATGAGACAGTTATGATACCTGACAGAGGTTAACACTACTGTGGATCAGCTGTGTGCATGATACTGTGATCAGACAGAGGAGAGGAGCTGACACATGGCAGGAAATGAGGAGTTAACAAATAAAACACAATAGTAAAACTTTGTTTTTTATTTAAAGTAATGAATCTTCTACTGTGGAACTCTTCATAAATATCTAATAGTTAATATGCAACATGATTTATCTGTGAATTCAATGAGAACATTGTATTAATGATCATTAAATTGAATCTTTCTATTTTCTTTATGATGTGTGACAGTAAATGATTCATCGCTGTGATGCAAATGTAACATCTGTATTCAGTTATAGACTTTATCATCTGTCTGTTTCACTTCCTTTTCACCACTTTAAACTAACGAACTGTGAAGTCAAACTACAGCGATAATAAATGAACATATGAAATCTTAAATTTGTTTTAACGGCATTTGCAACAGTTTTTATACCTAACAATCGTTTAAATGTTATAGTAAAACATAAAACATAAATAACTTGAAATTAAATTTTGCTGTTATTTTCTGAACATTAAAATGTTCATGCAGAACAAATTTACAACCAAACTTTATTAAACAAATATATTATTGGAAAAAAAGCGAAAATTATTCTGCATAAATTTCACCATGACATCTTCTTTAATACTAAAAGAATATTAATATTAATATTTTCCTAAACTTCAATACAAGAAAAAAATAATATCCACATGTAAATTATCCAAACAAAATTTCTTGTTTCATCAAATTCGGATGCAAAAGATATCATTAAAAGAATATTTCATGTTGTATAAATAATAAATCTCTGGTACTTACAGTTAATGATGAGTTTGGTTCCTCCACCAAAAGTCCACCACAGTGATACAAACTCATTAAGTGGCCGTACAAAAACCTCCTGCACTGTGAACAAGCATCTATCCACTGAAAAAACTCTCTGCTTTCTCAATTAACACATAAACAATTATACTTTATTGAATCTACAAAGATTTATTTAATGACATGGATAGAAATTATTTTATAAATGAAGATTAATTATATAATTATGCTTTACTTTTCTACACCAGACAGAGAAACGATCACAGTCTCCTTGTAACAAAGTCATTTTTTCACAGTTTTATATCAGTTGCTACATGGTTAAATGAACATGATGCTTTTTAATAATAATAATAACTCATAAACTGATATTAAGCAGATCTGAAATATGTTATTTATCTCCAGTAAACCCTGTCAGTAGATTAAAGGCAGACAAACAGACATATCATACCAACCACAGTGGACACAAACTCATCCTTAAATCCTCAACTGCACTTCTAATATAAATATGTTTCTTCTATTATCTATTCAGATGATAGATGGTGTAAATCCAAGCAGTAATCCTCCTGATTTAGTGTCCCACGTTGCCTTCAGTGTGTTGAGAGCAGAGAAATGATTTCCATAGAGAGGAGGCTTTGCATCGTCAGCTGATCCTCCAGTGAACTGAGAAGGTTTATAGTCCTGTGAGTTCAACACTGCAGGACTCAGATGTGTCAGTCAACACAGCAGAAAGCACAACCAGCATGACTCTCATCACCATCCTCATCTGGACGCTGGCCTGCTGCTGTTTTACAGGTTCATTCACTCAGCAACATTTCAGACATGATGTGCTGCCTTTTCTCTCATTTATTTCTGCTGATAAATGAATGATTTGTTTTTGTCTGCAGGATGCAGCGGTCAGGTGACTGTGACTCAGCCTCCAGTAGTGACATCTACTCCAGGATCCACCGTCTCTCTCACCTGTAAGACCAGCCAAGCTGTTTACAGAAACAGTAATGGTGATTTTATGAACTGGTATCAACAGAAATCTGGACAGCCTCCAAAGCTCCTAATAAAATATGCGAGCACACGTGTATCAGGAACAGCAGCTCGGTTTAGTGGCAGTGGAAGCAGCTCTGACTTCACTTTCACCATCAGTGGAGTTCAGACTGAAGACGCAGCAGTTTATTACTGTCAGAGTGCCCATATCATAAACAGTGCTTGGGTGTTCACACAGTGATTTAGAGCCGTACAAAAACCTCCTTCAGTTTGACTGAAGTGAAACCGGCCTGCTGCAGGTGCAGAGGGTTGGTGAAGAGACTGTGATGAGGAGAACTGGTCCAGTGAACACAACACAAGAGTCATCAAGCAGAACCACAATGAATCTAAATAAAACTGCAACAAACTCACAGACGCTCTTCCATAAACAGTTTAAACTTATAATCTTGTCATTCAGTCTCTTTATGAGTAAACTGGGGAGGTTAAACTCTTGTTGGACTTTAGCCACTGATATCAAAACATGTTGAAAAGTGTTTCTACCAACAGCTGCACAAATCAATATAATGTAACAAGAGTTGAAACAGAATCAAGATTATCTAATTAAAACAATTCAACCATCTCCTGTACTATCAGGTGTAGTATCCAGTACAAAAAAGAAGTTTATTCATTATTAATTTGTGCTATTAGCATACTTCTTTCAAACTTAAAATAAGAGAATATGCTTTCAGTTTACTTTTTATGTACTTATCAGAGATATACTTAACAAAATTATACTTGAGTATACTTGGCTTATACTGCCAAGTATACAGAAATGTCTCAGTATATTTGGCAAGTTTAGAGAAAAGTCCAAGTATACTGAAACGTTTACAGAAAAGTATATTTGGCTAAGTACTATAAGTTCACTTAAAGACAACTTACAAGTATACTAAAAACTATTTAAACTAGTAGTTTACTGAGAGTATACTTTAAAGTGTACTTTCAAAACTAAAAAGTGGGCTACAAGTATATAACTAGTTCACAGTACAAGCTCACTTGTAGTATAGTTCATATTATAGTTGCAGTACAAAATACAACTTGGATCTAAACTACTTAAAAGTATACTTTTATAAACTTAAAAGTGGACCAATTTAGTCCCAAGAAGTATTGAAGTATTACTAGTACCTTGATATTAGTATACTTATTACACAAAGTATACTTGGGATTATACTTGAACTATACTTAAGTTAACTTCATAAAATAAACTTGGAAGTATATTTCTTTTTTTGTAAGGGATATCAGGTTTAATACTGAGATGATCAAGAAGGTATTTTTCATAATGAATATGTTATAGAATAAATACAAAGACACTCATTTATTATAATCCACAGTTTTATTTAATGATGGTTTAATGTTCATGCCACATTTCTGATGAATGAATAGTTTCTCTTTGAGTGAAAATCATTTAATGAACATAAAGAAGAACATGCAGAAGATGAGTATTAGAAAGCAACATGCAGAGTAAAACACCGAGTAGAGAGCTGTGAAACATGCAGAAACATGTGAACAGAGGAGATCTGGAGCTTCATCCAGATCTCTGTCAAAGAAGCGGCATCATTTGCAGACAGGAAGTGTTGCTGAAGCTCTACTCTGAGCAGCGGTCAGGCTCCAGGCTTTGAGTGACAGGCCTCTGTCCACTCAGACTGGCCTCACAGCTCACTGAGCCCGCCTTCCTCCACTGGTCTGCAAGGAGGCTCAGGGTGCTGCTCCAGCTGTAGTGGCCGTCCCTCCCCAGGACCTCCAGGCTGTGTGATGCCCCTGAGGAGCTGCTGCTGCACCCCACCTTCCAGCCCAGCGTCCAGGCTGAGGGGAAGCCCCCGCTGGCCAGACACACCAGTGTGGCACTGCCCTGCTTCAGCTCCTCTCTGGAGGGGGGGAGGACGGTCAGGGTGGGCTGCACCACACCCACTGGAGGAGAGAGAGGGGGAGGAGAGGGGGGGAGAAAAGACAAAGCAATGAGAGTGAAGGCTTGGTAATAAAGAAACATCACATCCTGCTCATTTATTATATTTGATCAAATAAAACAGAATAACTTGAGCTGCTGCTGCTGCACTCATAAATCACTCAGTATCTCACCATCAGCCTCATGATTCAAGTGTGAATGCAACTAAAAAGGTTCATCGATGAAGATTATTGATGACATCTTCGTATGTGTTTCATAACGTGTGACAGTGAATAACTCGTCCCTGAGATGATTTTCTTCTGTTTAAACTGACAGTTAAATACAGTTAAAACCTTTGTCATCTGTCTCTTTCACTTCCTGTTCACTACATGTAAAATTAATGAACCGTGAACACAAAGATGAACTGCATTTACCCATAAAATCACATTTATGTTCAACAGGAATCCACATCACATTTTAATTCAATATATTGTTTTTTATATTTACAAAATAAACGAATCAAAGAATTTAACAAATACATTTTGTGTAAAGTTTGATTAAATTTATCTTTTAAATGTTTTTAAAGCCAATATTACATACATCTTATTAAAAAAAGAATATAAGAAAGAAATAATAATTATTAATCTTATTATTTACATTACTGAATGAATATTGATATTGGTAACTATTCTTCACACATTAAGAGATTAGCTTGATAAAATAACATAAATTATCAACAACAAAAAAACTGAACTTGATCAAATAATAATTTAATATTTGATAAAAAATAATATTTGCTATATGTTGTATAAATTATAAATCTCTGGTACTTACAGTTAATGATGAGTTTGGTTCCTCCACCAAAAGTCCACCACAGTGATACAAACTCATTAAGTGGCCGTACAAAAACCTCCTGCACTGTGAACAAGCATCTATCCACTGAAAATACTCTCTGCTTTCTCAATTAACACAGAAACATTTATAATTTATTGAATCCATACATATTAAATTAATGATATCAATTGAAATTATAATATAAATAAAGATTATTTATTTAATTTTTCTTTACTTTTCTACACCAGACAGAGAAACGATCACAGTCTCCTTGTAACAAAGTCATTTTTTCACAGTTTTATATCAGTTGCTACATGGTTAAATGAACATGATGCTTTTTAATAATAATAATAACTTATAAACTCATATTAAGCAGATCTGAAATATGATATTTATCTCCAGTAAACCCTGTCAGTAGATTAAAGGCAGACAAACAGACATATCATACCAACCACAGTGGACACAAACTCATCCTTAAATCCTCAACTGCACTTCTAATAAAAATATGTTTCTTCTATTATCCATTCAGATGATAGATGGTGTAAATCCAAGCAGTATTCCTCCTGATTTAGTGTCCCACGTTGCCTTCAGTGTGTTGAGAGCAGAGAAATGATTTCCATAGAGAGGAGGCTTTGCATCGTCAGCTGATCCTCCAGTGAACTGAGAAGGTTTATAGTCCTGTGAGTTCAACACTGCAGGACTCAGATGTGTCAGTCAACACAGCAGAAAGCACAACCAGCATGACTCTCATCACCATCCTCATCTGGACGCTGGCCTGCTGCTGTTTTACAGGTTCATTCACTCAGCAACATTTCAGACATGATGTGCTGCCTTTTCTCTCATTTATTTCTGCTGATCAATGAATGATTTGTTTTTGTCTGCAGGATGCAGCGGTCAGGTGACTGTGACTCAGCCTCCAGTAGTGACATCTACTCCAGGATCCACCGTCTCTCTCACCTGTAAGACCAGCCAAGCTGTTTACAGCCACAGTAGTCTTGGTGATTGTATGAGCTGGTATCAACAGAAATCTGGACAGCCTCCAAAGCTCCTAATAAAATTTGTGAGCACACGTGTATCAGGAACAGCAGCTCGGTTTAGTGGCAGAGGAAGAAGCTCCGACTTCACTTTGACCATCAGTGGAGTTCAGACTGAAGACGCAGCAGTTTATTACTGTCAGAGTTACCACAGCGGTGGTGTGTTCACACAGTGATTTGTAGTCGTACAAAAACCTCCCTCAGTCCGACTGCAGAGACACTGAGCTGTTACAGCAGGAACCGACTGCAGCTGCTGAAGAGGAAGAGACTCTGACACAGACCACTGAACACAGAGCTGACAGGAACCTCACCAAGCACACACTACACATTCACACTAATAACTTCATTAAAAACATTATTAAAATATCTAATAACACATCATCTGTCCTGTTCACATTTACTCTCAGCCAAAGAGACAAATGTTGCCTGATCACATATTTGAGTCATGATTTCTTCCTCCCTAAAAGTAAAGTTCACATTATTCTCCAAGTTGTTTTTTTTAATAAAAAAAATATGTATTATTTACTTTTCTTTACTATAATGTAATATCACTATTTATACCAATTTACAAATGAGAAATTTTGATGTTTACATGATGAATCCAAAGCAAGTGTGCTATTTGTACACTTATTTTAAACTTGAGAGAGAGAGTATATACTTTCAGTTTAATTTATATGTACTTATCAGAGATATAATTAAGTATACTTAGCTTATACAGACAATTACAGAAAAGCGTAGCATACTTGGATTATACGTTTACTTAATCTTTTGATCAAGATATACTTAAGAAAAGTATAATTAAGTGTTCTTACCTTATAGGCCTACAGAAAGGTATACTTGACTTGTAGTTGTACTAACTTTTTGATAGAGTAGCCTATTAAAGTGTGTGAGAGTTTGTTAATGAATGTTTTGATATGAATTTACATCAATTCAACAAGAATTTTTTACGTTTTTGGTTTCTTGTTCACCATGGAGACATGTGAGAAAAATGTATGTCTTTTTTTATCATCACAAAACATCAAGTCAAACAGCAAAAGGAGCAAGTCTCTTTATGTAATACATAAATCATTAGCTAAGTACCATAAGTTAAAGTATACAACGTGTACTTTCATAAACTAAAAAGTGGGCTACACTATTAAACTAAGAGTATACCTATTCACTTGTAGTATACTTGAACTTTACTTAACTTCATAAAATAAACTTTAAGTATACTACTTTGTCGTGAGGGTTTTCATTTTCCACAGAGAGGAGAATCAGTTGAAGTTATAAAACCAGTTAATTTCTTTCTACTCTTCATAAAATAAAAGAGCAAACACTTCATGAAGTTATGTATCAGTGAAATCTTTATTAGCAACAACATCAGTGATCAACATGACAGTTATTAAGCTCACTCACATGAAGCTGCTGAGCGACACACATTCCTCTCTAAGTTGTTGTTGTCCAACACTTTACAGCAGTGTTGTTCTCTGTCACACAAAGCTTCAGTTTCCTCTACAAGCATTCAAACTGCTATTGATCAGAGCTGCTCCCCCCCACACAGAGCTCCTGTCCTGGGCTTCAGCCGGCCCCTCTAGCCCTTACACTGGCTCCTGTGGAGGGACTGGGTCTGGCTGTGGCCCTGATGGAGGACCCTGCAGGAGTACAGCTCTCCTTCCATCCAGCGCTCCTGGCTCAGGCTCAGGGTGCTGCTGCTGCTGTAGCGGCCGCTCTTCTCCTCCTCTGAGCTGCTCAGGACCCCCTCCGTCACCTCCGTACCGTCCACCTGCCAGCTCACCACGGCTCCCTGAGGAGAGTAGCCGGTCAGCAGGCAGGCCAGCGTGGCCGAGCCCCCAGAGAGCTGCTCAGAGGAGGGGGGAAGCAGAGAGACTGAGGGCCTGACCATGGTGCCAGCTGGAGGGGAGAGCAGAGACACACAAGGAGCAGATGAACTTCCACTGTAGGACAGACAGCTGGACATGAGACAGTTATGATACCTGACAGAGGTTAACACTACTGTGGATCAGCTGTGTGCATGATACTGTGATCAGACAGAGGAGAGGAGCTGACACATGGCAGGAAATGAGGAGTTAACACAATAGTGTTTTTTATTTAAAGTAATGAATCTTCTACTGTGGAACTCTTCATAAATATCTAATAGTTAATATGCAACATGATTTATCTGTTTTAAATGGGAACATTGTTTTAATGATCATTTAATTAAATCTTCTTTATAATGTGTGACAGTAAATGATTCATCGCTGTGATGCAAATGTAACATCTGTATTCAGTTATAGACTTTATCATCTGTCTGTTTCACTTCCTTTTCACCACTTTAAACTAACGAACTGTGAAGTCAAACTACAGCGATACTAAATGAACATATGAACTCTTAAATGAGTTTTAACAACATTTGCAACAGTTTTTATACCTAACAATCATTTAAATGTTACAGTAAAACATAAAACATAAATAACTTGAAATAAAATTTTGCTGTTATTTTCTGAACGTTAAAATGTTCCTGCAGAACAAATTTACAACCAAACTTTATTAAACAAATATATTATTGGAAAAAAAAGCGAAAATTATTCTGCATATATTTCACCATAACATCTTCTTTAATACTAAAAGAATATTAATATAAATGTTTTCCTAAACTTCAATATCAGCCAAGTTAAATAGACAGCAAAAATAATATCCACATGTAGATTATCCCAAAATAATTTTTCATTTTATAAAATTATGATGCAAAAGTTAGTATTAAAAGAATATTTCATGTTGTATAAATTATAAATCTCTGGTACTTACAGTTAATGATGAGTTTGGTTCCTCCACCAAAAGTCCACCACAGTGATACAAACTCATTAAGTGGCCGTACAAAAACCTCCTGCACTGTGAACAAGCATCTATCCACTGAAAATACTCTCTGCTTCCTCAATTAACACATAAACAATTATACTTTATTGAATCTATAAATATTTATTTAATGATATCAATTGAAATTATTGCATAAATGAAGATTAATTATATAATTTTGCTTTACTTTTCTACACCAGACAGAGAAACGATCACAGTCTCCTTGTAACAAAGTCATTTTTTCACAGTTTTATATCAGTTGCTACATGGTTAAATGAACATGATGTTTTTTAATAATAATAACTTATAAACTCATATTAAGCAGATTTGAAATATGTTATTTATCTCCAGTAAACCCTGTCAGTAGATTAAAGGCAGACAAACAGACATATCATACCAACCACAGTGGACACAAACTCATCCTTAAATCCTCAACTGCACTTCTAATATAAATATGTTTCTTCTATTATCCATTCAGATGATAGATGGTGTAAATCCAAGCAGTAATCCTCCTGATTTAGTGTCCCACGTTGCCTTCAGTGTGTTGAGAGCAGAGAAATGATTTCCATAGAGAGGAGGCTTTGCATCGTCAGCTGATCCTCCAGTGAACTGAGAAGGTTTATAGTCCTGTGAGTTCAACACTGCAGGACTCAGATGTGTCAGTCAACACAGCAGAAAGCACAACCAGCATGACTCTCATCACCATCCTCATCTGGACGCTGGCCTGCTGCTGTTTTACAGGTTCATTCACTCAGCAACATTTCAGACATGATGTGCTGCCTTTTCTCTCATTTATTTCTGCTGATCAATGAATGATTTGTTTTTGTCTGCAGGATGCAGCGGTCAGGTGACTGTGACTCAGCCTCCAGTAGTGACATCTACTCCAGGATCCACCGTCTCTCTCACCTGTAAGACCAGCCGAGCTGTTTACAGTGACAGTAGTTATGGTGATCGTATGTACTGGTATCAACAGAAATCTGGACAGCCTCCAAAGCTTCTAATAAAACTTGTGAGCACACGTGTATCAGGAACAGCAGCTCGGTTTAGTGGCAGTGGAAGCAGCTCTGACTTCACTTTGACCATCAGTGGAGTTCTGACTGAAGACGCAGCAGTTTATTACTGTCAGAGTTACCACTACATAAACAGTGCTGCTGTGTTCACACAGTGATTTGTAGTCGTACAAAAACCTCCCTCAGTCCGACTGCAGAGACACTGAGCTGTTACAGCAGGAACCGACTGCAGCTGCTGAAGAGGAAGAGACTCTGACACAGACCACTGAACACAGAGCTGACAGGAGCCTCACCAAGCACACACTACACATTCACACTAATAACTTCATTAAAGAGATTATTAAAATATCTAATGACACATAATGTTCTGTTCACATTTACTCTCAGCTAAAGAGACAAATGTTGCCTGATCACATATCTGAGTCATGATTTATTCCTCCCTAAAAGTAAAGTTCCCATTATTCTCCAAGTTTCTTTTAATCAAAAAGTTGTAATATTTACTTTTCTTTACTATAATGTAATATCACTCTCAGTGTGCTATTAGTATACTGTACTTATTTTAAACTTGAGAGAGAGAGTATACTTTCAGTGTTCTTTTTATGTACTTATCAGAGATCTACTTATGTATAGTATACTTGGATTATACATGTACTTAATGTTTTGATTGAGATATACTTAAGAAAAGTATAATTAAGTATTCTTGCCTTATAGGCCTACAGAAAGGTATACATGGCTTGTAGTTGTACTAACTTTTTGATAGAGTATCCTATTAAAGTGTGTGAGAGTTTGTAAAAGAATGTTTTGATATGAATTTACTTCAATTCATCAAGAATTTCTTCGTTCACCGTGGAGATGTGTGTAATGTTATGTTGTACATTTTACACTTCAAAAAAACTTAAATTAATTTCAAATTAAGGTGAACGTTCCAAGGTAGCTACACATTTTAAGTGAAAGCATGCAGATGATCAAGTAAAAAGCCTTAACAAGGCAGGTTTACTGTATAATAACCATAGATAATAGCCGATGTAACATGATCAGCTCCTCTATCACATGCAGAGTCAGTTGAACAGTCTGCAGAGTAAAACACTGCAGATCATGTAAAGTCATAACAAAACACATGGACTTGTTCTCTGTTACTTCCTTGTTGATCGATGATGGAGCTTCGAACTTCGGCAATTTGAAATTGATGCAAAAGGATGAATGATAGTTTTTGTTGTTTGGACCAATGAAACCACACACACATTCATCACACACACACACACACACCTCAGTGACGTATATCTGGTCCCACTGGGACTGTTGATGTTTTCCTTCTGTCAACCCTCAGATGACTGTGTCTCTTATTGTGAAAAGCTTGTCTTGAATGAGCCTAACAAACTGAACCAGGATCAGTCTGTTTCATAAAGACACTCAGAGCTGATCAGAGCCTGAATTCATCAAAACGTGTCAGAGGAGGAAATCAGGCCGAACCGGACAAAAGCTTTCAGAGTGACACATGTTTGTTCCCTCTTTTAGGATGAAGAGTGAAAGGATTTGATCAACTTTCCTAACAGGAGATGACTCATATCTCAGCTGAACTGTATCAGAGCTGCAGAGGAGTTTAACCTGTCAACAGCTGCTGGTGGAGCTCACACTGATGTTTTGGGAACGCTTGATGACATTAAACTTATTCAAAGATCTTTTGGGGAAAAAAAGCTGAATAATATTATTTTGTCATCCATTAACACAACTTTGGGGTGAAGCCCTGAATTTGATTGTGTAGGGATTTAGCTGTAACAGGTTTTGGTTAATTAGAAAATTAATTAACAAATAATAATATAATTATTAATATTAATAAAGATTATCAATAAACATTAATAATAAACGGGCAAATGACCAAAACGTTAATATAGTCTCATTATATATGCTAAACTATCAATTTGGAACTTTGATTAATAATTAAATTAATAACTATAACCAAAATAGATAGTAAAGGTTGAAGTATATTGAAGTTCTTGACATAGCAGAGGTTGGCATTATTCACTCTTGTGCAACATTAAAGAGACCAGCATGTATATTCCACAATCATTTATTTACAAGATAATGAAGGTTTAAAACACAATATTAATCTAACTAAATAACTAAACTAAACAAACCAAACACAGTGTGTACGCATGTGTGTGTGTGTGTGTGTGTGTGTGTGTGTGTGTGAGAGAGAGAGAGAGAGAGAGAGGGAGAGAGACAAGATGGCGTGATGTGGGGGTTAAGATTATCTGAAGCTGTATGTTTATGTTTAACTAAATTCAAAGTTTATGTATGTGATCTTAATGTGTGTTAGATATGCAGTGGGTTAGAAAAGATGGTTAGTTTGCATGCAAGACCTTGTCTATGTGAAGCATAAACTAAACACATCAGATGTGGCGAAGCCAGTTACCCAAATATCAAATACAGATAAATCACCAGTCAAACTCAATGAATAACATTAAACCAAATCAATACAAGTACTTTCTAGAAATCAAAGTTGAACAGTCTTGCTCAGCCATGTGCGATTGCTAATTCTAAGGTAAGCCCACTACGTTACCAATCCATGGAAGAAAAGGGTTTGTAATTCCATGTGTTGAAGTAGTGGTTCCAAGTCAAAGATGTCGTCTTTGCTATGCTCCAATCAAGTTGTTGCTTGAAGTTAGTTGGTCAAAGGCAGGCTCTCGCGTCGTCTGCCTTTTGGTTTCCTTGTGTTCCTATGGATGGCTGTTTCCTAACAGGCCATAGATTAGAAGCAGTACTACTTCCGGTCTGGAGAGCAGCAGCTCACCTCTCGCAGGTCAGGAGAGATGAGGAGAATGAGCAGAAAGAGGAGGAACAAAGAGATTCCTCTGGTTTTGTCCTGGGTGAATTTCACACCTATGTGTGAAATGCTACAGTAGCCAATGGCGACTGAGCTTAATCCACAGCCAATGGCTGCATAATCAAGGATCCTGAGAAGCACAGTTCATTGTCTTTTCCACCAGAAATGGCAGGTCCCTACAATTGAAACATTTAAGTCAAGTCAAGTCAATTTTATTTGCATAACCCAATATCAAAAATCACAACTTTGCCTTTACAATCTGAACAGGTTACGACACTCCTTGTCCTTTTAAGTACGACCATCTCATTGAATGAGGAAAAGCTCCCCCAAAACAACCCCTTTAACAGGGAAAAAATATGGAAGAAACCTCAAGAAGAGCAACAGAGGAGAGATCCCTCTTCCAGGACAGACAGAGGTGCAATTTAAGTCCCTTTAAGGGATAGTTACCACTTCTTCAATCAATCTTTAAACCATGCAGATAATCCATTAAAACCCCTTAATAGTTTTTATGCACCAAATATTTGGAACAAGCTCCCAGAAAACTGCAGGACTGCTACAACTCTAAGTTCTTTTAAAACAAAGCTTAAAACTTTCCTGTTTGCTGCTGCCTTTAATTAAACCAGATAATGATCTTATACTGCATTAGAGCTTTTACTCTTTTGTGTTTTATTCTTTTTTAACTTCAATCCTAGCTTTTATTTTTAGCTTATTTTTATTTTCTAATCTTTAATGTTTTTATGTTTTTATGTTTTTATAACTGTTTTAATTATGTATTAATGTTCATTTGCACTTTGTCGCAATGTTCTTGAATGTTTATGTAAAGCACTTTGAATTTCCCTGTTGCTGAAATGTGCTCTACAAATAAAGCTGCCTTGCCTTAACAGGAAAGACGACTGGTTCAAAATAAAAGCCAGAAGACGGAGGGTTTTAAAAAAATTCAATGTAGGAGATAACCAAGAAGAGAATATTGGATCGTGTTTTCTCAACTGTAAGAATCTGTATGATCTGACCTCTGACCCTGACCTGAAGTACATGATCAAAGAAAAGAGCTAAGGACTGAATACAAAATTAATGTCATGTCAATCTGGAGTTGTTGTGAACCTGCACAGCCAGCAGATGACACCTTTGCTGCGTTTAAAAAAAGAAAAAAAAACATGATATGACCCCTGACCCCACAAGACCACAGTGTCACAGCTGAAGCAACTGGATTAACTGACTGAAGTACATGATGATGAAAAGAGCTTAGAGTCAGCCAGAGTTGTTGTGAACAGCCTGCATCTATTTATGACCTTTGGGAAACTTTGCAAAGACAGAAACAGCAGAGAGATGAGGAACAGAGAGTCTAAAGTTTCTACATGTTCTTAGTCAGTCCACAGGGAGACGGAGCCTCTACCTACTCCACTTCATCTCTCCCTTTCAGTTTCACAAGAACAGGTGTGTGTTTGCCTTCTTAAATGTATTTTTGCATGATTTTACTGCATCACTGCTCCTCACAGTTTAAGTTCTCCTGTCACAGAGAGTCTGAACTGTTTTCATGCACTCACACTGAAAACTGCATCAGGATGATGTTGTCAATAACTCTGATTGTCGTGTTGGGTTTTCTGAGTCAGGGTGAGAGATTCTGAAAATGTATCTGACATTGTGGCTTTAATTGATGTCTAATTTGTTATCATCTAAACTGCTGATTCTCAAGGTTTATATTTCATTTCTCATTTCAGAGTCTTCTGCAAACAAATTTCTGACTTAGGCTGACAAATCCAAATCTGTTAGTGTTGGAGGGACCGTGAGCATCAGCGCCACAGGGAGTTCAGATATTGGTGCTGATCTCAGTTGGTACCTTCAGAAACCTGGACAGGCTCCCATACTCCTTATATACAAAGCATCAACTCTCTTCTCAGGGACTGCGTCTCGATTCAGTGGCAGTAGATCTGGTTCTCACTACACTTTAACCATCACAGGTGTTCAGACTGACGATGCTGGAGATTACTTCTGTCTGGGCGACCATGGTAGCTACGTGTTCACACAGTGATTTAGAGCCGTACAAAAACCTCCTTCAGTTTGACTGAAGTGAAACCGGCCTGCTGCAGGTGCAGAGGGTTGGTGAAGAGACTGTGATGAGGAGAACTGGTCTAGTGAACACAACACAAGAGTCATCAAGCAGAACCACAATGAATCTAAATAAAACTGGAACAAACTCACAGACGCTCTTCCATCTACAGTTTAAACTTATGATCTTGTCATTCAGTCTCTTCATGAGTAAACTGGGGAGGTTAAACTCTTGTTGGACTTTAGCCACTGATATCAAAACATGTTGAAAAGTGTTTCTACCAACAGCTGCACAAAACAATCTAATGTAAAAGAAAATTCCAATTTACTATTCTTCATTTTAAAAATCCAAAATATTTCATTTTCTAAACAGAGCCTTTCCT
This sequence comes from Sebastes umbrosus, assembly GCF_015220745.1. Taxonomy (NCBI): domain Eukaryota; kingdom Metazoa; phylum Chordata; class Actinopteri; order Perciformes; family Sebastidae; genus Sebastes; species Sebastes umbrosus. The sequence continues at coordinate 22,652,604 of NC_051284.1, read as the reverse complement.
TTCAATATATCACAAAGTATCAAAAAATACAACCACTAACAAAGTACTATTTATGTAAACCTGATATACTAAAAGGTATAGTATATGAGGTTTGATACTGAGATGACCAAGAAGGTATTTTTCATAATAAATATATATTAAAGGAAATACAAAGACAGTGACTAATCCATAGTTTTATTTAATGATGGTTTAATGTTCATGCCACATTTCTGATGAATGAACAGTTCATGTTGGAGTGAAACTAAACTAAAATTCAGTTTACTTTGAAAAATATTGAACATAACATGCAGAAGATCCATATAAGAAAGCAGCATGCTCACTGAATTGAAAATGATTGTATGAAGAAGATTAATTATATAATTTTGCTTTACTTTTCTACACCAGACAGAGAAACGATCACAGTCTCCTTGTAACAAAGTCATTTTTTCACAGTTTTATATCAGCTGCTACATGGTTAAATGAACATGATGCTTATTAATAATAATAATAACTTATAAACTCATATTAAGCAGAACTGAAATATGTTATTTATCTCCAGTAAACCCTGTCAGTAGATTAAAGGCAGACAAACAGACATATCATACCAACCACAGTGGACACAAACTCATCCTTAAATCCTCAACTGCACTTCTAATATAAATATGTTTCTTCTATTATCCATTCAGATGATAGATGGTGTAAATCCAAGCAGTAATCCTCCTGATTTAGTGTCCCACGTTGCCTTCAGTGTGTTGAGAGCAGAGAAATGATTTCCATAGAGAGGAGGCTTTGCATCGTCAGCTGATCCTCCAGTGAACTGAGAAGGTTTATAGTCCTGTGAGTTCAACACTGCAGGACTCAGATGTGTCAGTCAACACAGCAGAAAGCACAACCAGCATGACTCTCATCACCATCCTCATCTGGACGCTGGCCTGCTGCTGTTTTACAGGTTCATTCACTCAGCAACATTTCAGACATGATGTGCTGCCTTTTCTCTCATTTATTTCTGCTGATCAATGAATGATTTGTTTTTGTCTGCAGGATGCAGCGGTCAGGTGACTGTGACTCAGCCTCCAGTAGTGACATCTACTCCAGGATCCACCGTCTCTCTCACCTGTAAAACCAACCAAGCTGTTTTCAGATACAGTAATAATGATTATATGCACTGGTATCAACAGAAATCTGGACAGGCTCCAAAGCTCATAATAAAACTTGTGAGCACACGTGAATCAGGAACAGCAGCTCGGTTTAGTGGCAGTGGAAGCAGCTCTGACTTCACTTTGACCATCAGTGGAGTTCAGACTGAAGACGCAGCAGTTTATTACTGTCAGAGTGTCCATAGCGGACCAGTGTTCACACAGTGATTTGTAGTCGTACAAAAACCTCCCTCAGTCCGACTGCAGAGACACTGAGCTGTTACAGCAGGAACCGACTGCAGCTGCTGAAGAGGAAGAGACTCTGACACAGACCACTGAACACAGAGCTGACAGGAACCTCACCAAGCACACACTACACATTCACACTACACAGTATAGGCACATCATACTGTACATTTCAGTTTGTCTATTGAGCAAAAAAAAAACTAAAAACCTTCAATGACATCATGATGAATTTTATACATTAGCACAAGAACTGCTTTATATTTGATTCCACTGTCTCCCCCCCCTGTCCTCACAAATTAAGATAGTAAAGTATAAACAAACTACATTAGAAAACGATCTCATCCTGAACAGGGGCTTTAAGTAAAATCCCCAAATTTATGTAACTTAATTGTATCATAACATATCCCATAGTGTATTAAATGGAGATTTATTTTGAGGGGTGGGAGTCACCATTAGCTAGTTTTGTAATTTCTTATTTTATTTTTTATTTATTCATTAATTTTTTTTGGAGGGTATCTATTATTTTAATTATCATTATTATTATTATTATTATTATTATTATTATTATTATTATTATTATTATTATTATTATTATTATCATTATTATTTTTAATTAACGTTTGGTTTTGAATTATGGATTTTTTCTTTTGTTATTGTTAATAATTCCCAATGCATATCTTTAAAATCAATCAAATTTGATCACAAAGAAAAACAAAGTACATTTACTCAAGTGCTGTATTTAAGTGCATTTTTGAGGTATTTTTGAAGTATTCTTCTTTTTGCTATATTCTCTTTCTACTCCATTACATGTTAGAGGATAATCTGCTGTATGACTTAATACAATTATTTTTTTAATCAAGTTCATTCACTCAGCAACATACAGATGTTCATGGTCCCCTGAGGATTAATCCTACTGACTTTAACTTTAGCACCACCATGAGATTGATCTTTTAGTTTTTAGTCAAATGTCTCCAAAGCTATTGGATGGATTTTCATGAAATTTGGGTTCAGATATTCACGGTGCCCAGAAGATCTGCTACAAAGACTTATGTGATCCCCTGACTCCTGTTGTAGGAACACCCACATGTAATTGGTGGATTTGCACAAAATGTTCTATAGACTTTCATAGTTCCTGCAGCAGATATGGGTGGTAATTCTCTGTAGGTTCATCACTATGAGAAACCGCTTTCATATTGCCATTTGAAAACTGTTATTATCAAAATATTGACTATAGCCACTTTAAGGATGTGTGTGAGAGTTTGTTACAGAATGTTTTGATATGAATTTAATTAAATTCATCAAAAATGTTCTACATTGTTGGATTCTTCGTTCACCGTGGAGACGTGTGAGAAAATGTATTTACTTATTTTATCATCACAAAACATCAAGTCAAATAGCAAAAGGAGCAAGTCTCTTTATGTAATACATAAATCATTAGCTAAGTGGGCTCCAAGTATATAACTATTAAACTAAGAGTATACCTATTCACTTGTAGTATACTTGAACTTTACTTAACTTCATAAAATAAGCTTGAAGTATACTACTTTGTCGTGAGGGTTTTCATTTTCCACAGAGAGGAGAATCAGTTGAAGTTATAAAACCAGTTAATTTCTTTCTACTCTTCATAAAATAAAAGAGCAAACACTTCATGAAGTTATGTATCAGTGAAATCTTTATTAGCAACAACATCAGTGATCAACATGACAGTTATTAAGCTCACTCACATGAAGCTGCTGAGCGACACACATTCCTCTCTAAGTTGTTGTTGTCCAACACTTTACAGCAGTGTTGTTCTCTGTCACACAAAGCTTCAGTTTCCTCTACAAGCATTCAAACTGCTATTGATCAGAGCTGCTCCCCCCCACACAGAGCTCCTGTCCTGGGCTTCAGCCGGCCCCTCTAGCCCTTACACTGGCTCCTGTGGAGGGACTGGGTCTGGCTGTGGCCCTGATGGAGGACCCTGCAGGAGTACAGCTCTCCTTCCATCCAGCGCTCCTGGCTCAGGCTCAGGGTGCTGCTGCTGCTGTAGCGGCCGCTCTTCTCCTCCTCTGAGCTGCTCAGGACCCCCTCCGTCACCTCCGTACCGTCCACCTGCCAGCTCACCACGGCTCCCTGAGGAGAGTAGCCGGTCAGCAGGCAGGCCAGCGTGGCCGAGCCCCCAGAGAGCTGCTCAGAGGAGGGGGGAAGCAGAGAGACTGAGGGCCTGACCATGGTGCCAGCTGGAGGGGAGAGCAGAGACACACAAGGAGCAGATGAACTTCCACTGTAGGACAGACAGCTGGACATGAGACAGTTATGATACCTGACAGAGGTTAACACTACTGTGGATCAGCTGTGTGCATGATACTGTGATCAGACAGAGGAGAGGAGCTGACACATGGCAGGAAATGAGGGGTTAACAAATAAAACACAATAGTAAAACTTTGTTGTTTATTTAAAGTAATGAATCTTCTACTGTGGAACTCTTCATAAATAACTAATAATTAATATGCAACATGACTTATCTGTGATTTTAAATGAGAACATTGTATTAATGATCATTAAATTAAATATTCTTTATAATGTGTGACAGTAAATGATTCATTGCTGTGATGCAAATGTAACATCTGTATTCAGTTATAGACTTTATCATCTGTCTGTTTCACTTCCTTTTCTCCACTTTAAACTAACGAACTGTGAAGTCAAACTACAGCGATACTAAATGAACATATGAACTCTTTTAACGGCATTTGCAACAGTTTTTATACCTAACAATCATTTAAATGTTACAGTAAAACATTAAACATAAATAACTTGAAATTAAATTTTGCTGTTATTTTCTGAACATTAAAATGTTCCTGCAGAACAAATTTACAACCAAACATCATTAAACAAATATATTATTGGAAAAAAAGCGAAAATTATTCTGCATAAATTTCACCATGACATCTTCTTTAATACTAAAAGAATATTAATATTAATATTTTCCTAAACTTCAATACCAGCCAAGCTTAATAGACAGCAAAACATAATATCCACATGTAAATTATCCCAAAATAATTTTTCATTTTATAAAATTATGATGCAAAAGTTAGTATTAAAAGAATATTTCATGTTGTATAAATTATAAATCTCTGGTACTTACAGTTAATGATGAGTTTGGTTCCTCCACCAAAAGTGTACCACAGTGATACAAACTCATTAAGTGGCCGTACAAAAACCTCCTGCACTGTGAACATGCATTTATCCAATGACAATACTCTCTGCTTTCTCAATTAACACAGAAACATTTATACTTTATTGAATCTACAATATTTATTTAATGACATGGATAGAAATTATTTTATAAATGGAGATTAATTATATAATTTTGCTTTACTTTTCTACACCAGACAGAGAAACGATCACAGTCTCCTTGTAACAAAGTCATTTTTTCACAGTTTTATATAAGTTGCTACATGGTTAAATGAACATGATACTTTTTAATAATAATAATAACTCATAAACTCATATTAAGCAGATCTGAAATATGTTATTTATCTCCAGTAAACCCTGTCAGTAGATTAAAGGCAGACAAACAGACATATCATACCAACCACAGTGGACACAAACTCATCCTTAAATCCTCAACTGCACTTCTAATATAAATATGTTTCTTCTATTATCCATTCAGATGATAGATGGTGTAAATCCAAGCAGTATTCCTCCTGATTTAGTGTCCCACGTTGCCTTCAGTGTGTTGAGAGCAGAGAAATGATTTCCATAGAGAGGAGGCTTTGCATCGTCAGCTGATCCTCCAGTGAACTGAGAAGGTTTATAGTCCTGTGAGTTCAACACTGCAGGACTCAGATGTGTCAGTCAACACAGCAGAAAGCACAACCAGCATGACTCTCATCACCATCCTCATCTGGACGCTGGCCTGCTGCTGTTTTACAGGTTCATTCACTCAGCAACATTTCAGACATGATGTGCTGCCTTTTCTCTCATTTATTTCTGCTGATAAATGAATGATTTGTTTTTGTCTGCAGGATGCAGCGGTCAGGTGACTGTGACTCAGCCTCCAGTAGTGACATCTACTCCAGGATCCACCGTCTCTCTCACCTGTAAGACCAACCAAGCTGTTTACAGAAACAGTAATGGTGATTTTATGAACTGGTATCAACAGAAATCTGGACAGCCTCCAAAGCTCCTAATAAAATATGCGATCACACGTGTATCAGGAACAGCAGCTCGGTTTAGTGGCAGTGGAAGCAGCTCTGACTTCACTTTGACCATCAGTGGAGTTCAGACTGAAGACGCAGCAGTTTACTACTGTCAGAGTCTCCATGAAATAAACAGTGCTGATGTGTTCACACAGTGATTTAGAGCCGTACAAAAACCTCCTTCAGTTTGACTGAAGTGAAACCGGCCTGCTGCAGGTGCAGAGGGTTGGTGAAGAGACTGTGATGAGGAGAACTGGTCCAGTGAACACAACACAAGAGTCATCAAGCAGAACCACAATGAATCTAAATAAAACTGGAACAATCTCACAGACGCTCTTCCATCTACAGTTTAAACTTATAATCTTGTCATTCAGTCTCTTTATGAGTAAACTGGGGAGGTTAAACTCTTGTTGGACTTTAGCCACTGATATAAAAACATGTTGAAAAGTGTTTCTACCAACAGCTGCACAAAACAATCTCATGTAAAAGAAAATTCCAATTTACCATTCTTCATTTTAAAAATCCAAAATATTTAATTTTCTAAACAGAGCCTTTCCTTTCAAAATATCACAAAGTATTAAAAAATACAACCACTAACAAAGTACTATTTATGTAAACCTGATACACTAAAAGGTATAGTATATAATGTTTGATACTGAGATGACCAAGAAGGTATTTTTCATAACAAATATATATAAAAAGGAAATACAAAGACAGTCAATTATTATAATCCACAGTTTTATTTAATGATGGTTTAATGTTCATGTCACATTTCTGATGAATGAATAGTTCATGTTGGAGTGAAACTAAACTAAAATTCAGTTTATTTTGAAAAGTATTGAACATAACATGCAGAAGATCCATATAAGAAAGCAGCATGCACACTGAATTGAAAATGATTGTATAAAGAAGATTCATTATTTAATTTTGCTTTACTTTTCTACACCAGACAGAGAAATGATCACAGTCTCCTTGTAACAAAGTCATTTTTTTCACAGTTGTATATCAGTTGCTACATGGTTAAATGAACATGATGCTTTTTAATAATAATAATAACTCATAAACTGATATTAAGCAGATCTGAAATATGTTATTTATCTCCAGTAAACCCTGTCAGTAGATTAAAGGCAGACAAACAGACATATCATACCAACCACAGTGGACACAAACTCATCCTTAAATCCTCAACTGCACTTCTAATATAAATATGTTTCTTCTATTATCCATTCAGATGATAGATGGTGTAAATCCAAGCAGTATTCCTCCTGATTTAGTGTCCCACGTTGCCTTCAGTGTGTTGAGAGCAGAGAAATGATTTCCATAGAGAGGAGGCTTTGCATCGTCAGCTGATCCTCCAGTGAACTGAGAAGGTTTATAGTCCTGTGAGTTCAACACTGCAGGACTCAGATGTGTCAGTCAACACAGCAGAAAACACAACCAGCATGACTCTCATCACCATCCTCATCTGGACGCTGGCCTGCTGCTGTTTTACAGGTTCATTCACTCAGCAACATTTCAGACATGATGTGCTGCCTTTTCTCTCATTTATTTCTGCTGATAAATGAATGATTTGTTTTTGTCTGCAGGATGCAGCGGTCAGGTGACTGTGACTCAGCCTCCAGTAGTGACATCTACTCCAGGATCCACCGTCTCTCTCACCTGTAAGACCAGCCAAGCTGTTCACAGATACAGTGATGGAGATTGGGCTATGTTCTGGTATCAACAGAAATCTGGAAAGAGTCCAAAGCTCTTAATAAAATTTGCGAGCACACGTGAATCAGGAACAGCAGCTCGGTTTAGTGGCAGTGGAAGCAGCTCTGACTTCACTTTGACCATCAGTGGAGTTCAGACTGAAGACGCAGCAGTTTACTACTGTCAGAGTCTCCATCAAATAAACAGTGCTTGGGTGTTCACACAGTGATTTGTAGTCGTACAAAAACCTCCCTCAGTCCGACTGCAGAGACACTGAGCTGTTACAGCAGGAACCGACTGCAGCTGCTGAAGAGGAAGAGACTCTGACACAGACCACTGAACACAGAGCTGACAGGAACCTCACCAAGCACACACTACACATTCACACTAATAACTTCATTATAAACATTATTAAAATATCTAATAACACATCATGTTATGTTCACATTTACTCTCAGCTAAAGAGACAAATGTTGCCTGATCACATATTTGAGTCATGATTTCTTCCTCCATAAAAATCAAGTTCACATTATTCTCTGTATCTTTTTTTTTAATAAAAAAAAAGATGTATTATTTACTTTTATTTACTTTAATGTAATATCACTCTCTATACCAATTTACAAAATATAAATATTCATATTTACATGATGAATCCAAAGCAAGTGTGCTATTAGTATACTTATTTTAAACCTGAGAGAGAGAGAGAGTATACTTTCAGTTTACTTTTGTTTATCAGAGATATGCTTAAGTGTACTTAGCTTATACAGACAATTACAGAAAGGTATACTTGTAGTTAATCTTTTGATTGATTCTCCATTCACCGTGGAGACACGTGAGAAGAATTTTTTTTTTTATCATCACAAAACATCAAGTCAAATAGCAAAAGGAGCAAGTCTCTTTATGTAATACATATAAATCATTGGCTAAGTACTATAAGTTAAAGTATACAAAGTGTACTTTCATAAACTAAAAAGTGAGCTCCAAGTATATAACTATTAAACTAAGAGTATACCTATTCACTTGTAGTATACTTGAACTTTGCTTAACTTCATAAAATAAACTCTAAGTATACTACTTTGTCGTGAGGGTTTTCATTTTCCACAGAGAGGAGAATCAGTTGAAGTTATAAAACCAGTTAATTTCTTTCTACTCTTCATAAAATAAAAGAGCAAACACTTCATGAAGTTATGTATCAGTGAAATCTTTATTAGCAACAACATCAGTGATCAACATGACAGTTATTAAGCTCACTCACATGAAGCTGCTGAGCGACACACATTCCTCTCTAAGTTGTTGTTGTCCAACACTTTACAGCAGTGTTGTTCTCTGTCACACAAAGCTTCAGTTTCCTCTACAAGCATTCAAACTGCTATTGATCAGAGCTGCTCCCCCCCACACAGAGCTCCTGTCCTGGGCTTCAGCCGGCCCCTCTAGCCCTTACACTGGCTCCTGTGGAGGGACTGGGTCTGGCTGTGGCCCTGATGGAGGACCCTGCAGGAGTACAGCTCTCCTTCCATCCAGCGCTCCTGGCTCAGGCTCAGGGTGCTGCTGCTGCTGTAGCGGCCGCTCTTCTCCTCCTCTGAGCTGCTCAGGACCCCCTCCGTCACCTCCGTACCGTCCACCTGCCAGCTCACCACGGCTCCCTGAGGAGAGTAGCCGGTCAGCAGGCAGGCCAGCGTGGCCGAGCCCCCAGAGAGCTGCTCAGAGGAGGGGGGAAGCAGAGAGACTGAGGGCCTGACCATGGTGCCAGCTGGAGGGGAGAGCAGAGACACACAAGGAGCAGATGAACTTCCACTGTAGGACAGACAGCTGGACATGAGACAGTTATGATACCTGACAGAGGTTAACACTACTGTGGATCAGCTGTGTGCATGATACTGTGATCAGACAGAGGAGAGGAGCTGACACATGGCAGGAAATGAGGAGTTAACATATAAAACACAATAGTAAAACTTTGTTTTTTATTTAAAGTAATGAATCTTCTACTGTGGAACTCTTCATAAATATCTAATAATTAATATGCAACATGACTTTTCTGTGAATTTAAATGGGAACATTGTATTAATGATCATTAAATTAAATGTATTTTATAATGTGTGACAGTAAATGATTCATCGCTGCGATGCAAATGTAACATCTGTATTCATTTATAGACTTTATCATGTCTGTTTCACTTCCTTTTCTCCACTTTAAACTAACGAACTGTGAAGTCAAACTACAGCGCTAACAAATGAACATATGAACTCTTAAATTTGTTTTAACTGCATTTGCAACAGTTTTTATACCTAACTATCGTTTAAATGTTACAGTAAAACATAAAACATAAATAAATTGAAATTAAATTTTGCTGTTATTTTCTGAACATTAAAATGTTCCTGCAGAACAAGTTTACAACCAAACTTTATTAAACAAATATATTATTGGAAAAAAAGCGAAAATTATTCTGCATAAATTTCACCATGACATCTTCTTTAATACTAAAAGAATATTAATATTAATATTTTCCTAAACTTCAATATCAGCCAAGCTTAATAGACAGCAAAAAATAATATCCACATGTAAATTATCCAAAAATAATTTTTCATTTCATAAAATTCTGATGCAAAAGTTAGTATTAAAAGAATATTTCATGTTGTATAAATAATAATTCTCTGGTACTTACAGTTAATGATGAGTTTGGTTCCTCCACCAAAAGTCACCCACAGTGATACAAACTCATTAAGTGGCCGTACAAAAACCTCCTGCACTGTGAACAAGCATCTATCCACTGAAAATACTCTCTGATTTCTCAATTAACACATAAACATTCATACTTTATTGAATCTACAAACATTTATTTAATGACATGGATAGAAATTATTTTATAAATGAAGATTAATTATTTAATTTTGCTTTACTTTTCTACACCAGACAGAGAAACGATCACAGTCTCCTTGTAACAAAGTCATTTTTTCACAGTTTTATATCAGTTGCTACATGGTTAAATGAACATGATGCTTTTTAATAATAATAACTTATAAACTCATATTAAGCAGAACTGAAATATGTTATTTATCTCCAGTAAACCCTGTCAATAGATTAAAGGCAGACAAACAGACATATCATACCAACCACAGTGGACACAAACTCATCCTTAAATCCTCAACTGCACTTCTAATATAAATATGTTTCTTCTATTATCCATTCAGATGATAGATGGTGTAAATCCAAGCAGTATTCCTCCTGATTTAGTGTCCCACGTTGCCTTCAGTGTGTTGAGAGCAGAGAAATGATTTCCATAGAGAGGAGGCTTTGCATCGTCAGCTGATCCTCCAGTGAACTGAGAAGGTTTATAGTCCTGTGAGTTCAACACTGCAGGACTCAGATGTGTCAGTCAACACAGCAGAAAGCACAACCAGCATGACTCTCATCACCATCCTCATCTGGACGCTGGCCTGCTGCTGTTTTACAGGTTCATTCACTCAGCAACATTTCAGACATGATGTGCTGCCTTTTCTCTCATTTATTTCTGCTGATAAATGAATGATTTGTTTTTGTCTGCAGGATGCAGCGGTCAGGTGACTGTGACTCAGCCTCCAGTAGTGACATCTACTCCAGGATCCACCGTATCCCTCACCTGTAAGACCAGCCAAGCTGTTGGAACATGTAGTAGTGTTGATTGTATGTTCTGGTATCAACAGAAATCTGGACAGCCTCCAAAGCTCCTAATAAGACATGTGAGCACAAGACATTCAGGAACAGCAGCTCGGTTTAGTGGCAGTGGAAGCAGCTCTGACTTCACTTTGACCATCAGTGGAGTTCAGACTGAAGACGCAGCAGTTTATTACTGTCAGAGTGTCCATAATGGACCAGTGTTCACACAGTGATTTGTAGTCGTACAAAAACCTCCCTCAGTCCGACTGCAGAGACACTGAGCTGTTACAGCAGGAACCGACTGCAGCTGTTGAAGAGGAAGAGACTTTGACACAGACCACTGAACACAGAGCTGACAGGAACCTCACCAAGCACACACTACACATTCACACTAATAACTTCATTAAAAAGATTATTAAAAAATCTAATAACACATCATGTTCTGTTCACATTTACTCTCAGCTAAAGAGACAAATGTTGCCTGATCACATATTTAAGTCATGATTTCTTCCTCCCTAAAAGTAAAGTTCACATTATTCTCCAAGTTTTATTTTATCAAAAAAAAGATGTATTATTTACTTTTATTTACTATAATGTAATATCACTCTCTATACCAATTTAAAAAATAGAAATATTGATATTTACATGATGAATCTTTAAGCAAGTGTGCTATTAGTATACTGTACTAATTTAAAACTTGAGAGAGAGAGAGTGTATACTTTCAGTTTACTTTTTATGTACTTATCAGAGATATACTTATGTATAGTATACTTGGATTATACTTGTACTTAATCTTTTGATTGAAATATACTTAAAAAAGGTATAATTAAGTATTCTTTCCTTATAGGCCTACAGAAAAGAATACTTGGTTTGTAGTTGTATTAACTTTTTGATAGAGTAGCCTATTAAAGTGTGAGAGTTTGTAAAAGAATGTTTTGATATGAATTTACTTGAATTCATCAAGAATTTCTTCGTTCACCGTGGAGATGTGTGTAATGTTATGTTGTACATTTTACACTTCAAAAAAACTTAAATTGATTTCTAATTAAGGTGAACGTTCCAAGGTAGCTACAAATTTGAAGTGAAAGCATGCAGATGATCAAGTAAAAAGCCTTAACAAGGCAGGTTTACTGTATAATAACCATAGATAATAGCCGATGTAACATGATCAGCTCCTCTATCACATGCAGAGTCCGTTGAACAGTCTGCAGAGTAAAACACTGCAGATCATGTAAAGTCATAACAAAACACATGGACTTGTTCTCTGTTACTTCCTTGTTGATCGATGATGGAGATTCGAACTTCGTCAATTTGAAATTGATGCGAAAGGATGAATGATAGTTTTTTTTGTTTGGACCAATGAAACCACACACACATTCATCACACGCACACCTGAGTGACGTATACCTGGTCCCACTGGGACTGTTGATGTTTTCCTTCTGTCAACCCTCAGATGACTGTGTCTCTTATTGTGAAAAGCTTGTCTTGAATGAGCCTAACAAACTGAACCAGGATCAGTCTGTTTCATAAAGACACTCAGAGCTGATCAGAGCCTGAATTCATCAAAACGTGTCAGAGGAGGAAATCAGGCCGAACCGGACAAAAGCTTTCAGAGTGACACATGTTTGTTCCCTCTTTTAGGATGAAGAGTGAAAGGATTTTATCAACTTTCCTAACAGGAGGTGACTCATATCTCAGCTGCAATGTATCAGAGCTGCAGAGGAGTTTAACCTGTCAGCAGCTGCTGGTGGAGCTCACACGGATGTTTTGGGAACGCTTGATGACATTAAACTTATTCAAAGATCTTTTGGGGAAAACCCCCTGTCCTTTTAAGTACGACCATCTCATCGAATGAGGAAAAACTCCCCTAAAACAACCCCTTTAACAGGGAAAAAAATATGGAAGAAACATCAGGAAGAGCAACAGAGGAGGGATCCCTCTTCCAGGACAGACAGATGTGCAATTTTAGTCCCTTTAAGGGATAGTTACCACTTCTTCAATCAATCTTTAAACCATGCAGATAATCCATTAAAACCCCTTAACAGTTTTTATGCACCAAATATTTGGAACAAGCTCCCAGAAAACTGCAGGACCGCTACAACTCTAAGTTCTTTTAAAACAAAGCTTAAAACGTTCCTGTTTGCTGCTGCCTTTAATTAAACCAGATAATGATCTTATACTGCATTAGAGCTTTTACTCTTTTGTGTTTTATTCTTTTTTAACTTCTATCCTAGCTTTTATTTTCTAATCTTTAATGTTTTTATGTTTTTATGTTTTTATAACTGTTTTAATTATGTCTTAATGTTCTTTTGCACTTTGTCTCAATGTTCTTGAATGTTTATGTAAAGCACTTTGAATTTCCCTGTTGCTGAAATGTGCTCTACAAATAAAACTGCCTTGCCTTAACAGGAAAGACGACTGGTTCAAAATAAAAGCCAGAAGACGGAGGGTTTTAAAAAATTTAAATGTAGGAGATAACCAAGAAGAGAATATTGGATCGTGTTTTCTCAACTGTAAGAATCTGTATGATCTGACCTCTGACCCTGACCTGAAGTACATGATCAAAGAAAAGAGCTAAGGACTGAATACAAAATCAATCTCATGTCAATCTGGAGTTGTTGTGAACCTGCACATCCAGCAGATGGCACCTTTGCTGCATTTAAAAAAAGAAAAAAAAACATAATATGACCCCTGACCCCACAAGACCACAGTGTCACAGCTGAAGCATCTGGATTAACAGACTGAAGTACACCATCAAGAAAAGAGCTAAGAGTTAGCCAGAGTTGTTGTGAACCTGGACAGCCAGCAGAGAGCAGCCTGCATCTATTTATGACCTTTGGGAAACTTTGCAAAGACAGAAACAGCAGAGAGATGACGAACAGAGAGTCTAAAGTTTCTACATGTTCTTAGTCAGTCCACAGGGAGACGTAGCCTCGACTTACTCCACCTCATCTCTCCCTTTCAGTTTCACAAGAACAGGTGTGTGTTTGCCTTTTTAAATGTATTTTTGCATGTTTTTACTGCATCACTGCTCCTCACAGTTTAAGTTCTCCTGTCACAGAGAGTCTGAACTGTTTTCATGCACTCACACTGAAAACTGCATCAGGATGATGTTGTCAATAACTCTGATTGTCGTGTTGGGTTTTCTGAGTCAGGGTGAGAGATTCTGAAAATGTATCTGACATTGTGGCTTTAAATAATGTCTAATTTATTATCATCTAAACTGCTGATTCTCAAGGTTTATATTTCATTTCTCATTTCAGAGACTTCTGCAAACAAGTTTCTGACTCAGGCTGACAAATCCAAGTCTGTTAGTGTTGGAGGGACCGTGAGCATCAGCGCCACAGGGAGTTCAGATATTGGTGCTGATCTCAGTTGGTACCTTCAGAAACCTGGACAGGCTCCCAAACTCCTTATATACTATACATCGAATCTCTTCTCAGGGACTGCGTCTCGATTCAGTGGCAGTAGATCTGGTTCTGACTACACTTTAACCATCACAGGTGTTCAGACTGACGATGCTGGAGACTACTACTGTCTGGGCGAACATGGTAGCTATGTGTTCACACAGTGATTTAGAGCCGTACAAAAACCTCCTTCAGTTTGGCTGAAGTGAAACCGGCCTGCTGCAGGTGCAGAGGGTTGGTGAAGAGACTGTGATGAGGAGAACTGGTCCAGTGAACACAACACAAGAGTCATCAAGCAGAACCACAATGAATCTAAATAAAACTGGAACAAACTCACAGACGCTCTTCCATCTACAGTTTAAACTTATATTATTGTCATTCAGTCTCTTTATGAGTAAACTGGGGAGGTTAAACTCTTGTTGGACTTTAGCCACTGATATCAAAACATGTTGAAAAGTGTTTCTACCAACAGCTGCACAAAACAATCTAATATAACAGAAAATTCGAATTTACCATTCTTCATTTTAAAAATCCAAAATATTTCATTTTCTAAACAGAGCCTTTCCTTTCAAAATATCACAAAGAAGTAAAAAAATACAACCACTAACAAAGTACTATTTATGTAAACCTGATATACTAAAAGGTATAGTATATGAGGTTTGATACTGAGATGACCAAGAAGGTATTTTTCATAATAAATATATAATAAAGGAAATACAAAGACAGTGACTAATCCACAGTTTTATTTAATGATGGTTTAATGTTCATGCCACATTTCTGATGAATGAACAGTTCATGTTGGAGTGAAACTAAACTAAAATTCAGTTTACTTTGAAAAGTATTGAACATAACATGCAAAAGATCCATATAAGAAAGCAGCATGCACACTGAATTAAAAATGATTGTATGAAGAAGATTAATTATTTAATTTTGCTTTACTTTTCTACACCAGACAGAGAAACGATCACAGTCTCCTTGTAACAAAGTCATTTTTTCACAGTTTTATATCAGTTGCTACATGGTTAAATGAACATGATGCTTTTATATAATAATAATAACTTATAAACTCATATTAAGCAGATCTGAAATATGATATTTATCTCCAGTAAACCCTGTCAGTAGATTACAGGCAGACAAACAGACATATCATACCAACCACAGTGGACACAAACTCATCCTTAAATCCTCAACTGCACTTCTAATATAAATATGTTTCTTCTATTATCCATTCAGATGATAGATGGTGTAAATCCAAGCAGTATTCCTCCTGATTTAGTGTCCCACGTTGCCTTCAGTGTGTTGAGAGCAGAGAAATGATTTCCATAGAGAGGAGGCTTTGCATCGTCAGCTGATCCTCCAGTGAACTGAGAAGGTTTATAGTCCTGTGAGTTCAACACTGCAGGACTCAGATGTGTCAGTCAACACAGCAGAAAGCACAACCAGCATGACTCTCATCACCATCCTCATCTGGACGCTGGCCTGCTGCTGTTTTACAGGTTCATTCACTCAGCAACATTTCAGACATGATGTGCTGCCTTTTCTCTCATTTATTTCTGCTGATCAATGAATGATTTGTTTTTGTCTGCAGGATGCAGCGGTCAGGTGACTGTGACTCAGCCTCCAGTAGTGACATCTACTCCAGGATCCGCCGTCTCTCTCACCTGTAAGACCAGCCGAGCTGTTTACAATTCCAATAATATGTACTGGTATCAACAGAAATCTGGACAGACTCCAAAGCTCCTAATAAAACTTGTGAGCACACGTGTATCAGGAACAGCAGCTCGGTTTAGTGGCAGTGGAAGCAGCTCTGACTTCACTTTGACCATCAGTGGAGTTCAGACTGAAGACGCAGCAGTTTATTACTGTCAGAGTTACCACTATATAAACAGCGCTAATCTGTTCACACAGTGATTTGTAGTCGTACAAAAACCTCCCTCAGTCCGACTGCAGAGACACTGAGCTGTTACAGCAGGAACCGACTGCAGCTGCTGAAGAGGAAGAGACTCTGACACAGACCACTGAACACAGAGCTGACAGGAACCTCACCAAGCACACACTACACCTTCACACTACACAGTATAGGCACATCATACTGTACATTTCAGTTTGTCTATAGAGCAAAAAAAAATAAACTAAAAACCTTTAATGACATCATGATGAATTTTATACTTTAGCACAAGAACTGCTTTATATTTTATTCCCCTGTCTCCCCCCCTGTCCTCACAAATTAAGATAGTGAAACTAATAGTTGCGTGTTATTTTCAACAGATAGAAGTCTAGAAGATATAAAACTATTTACTTTTAGAATATAAACAAACTACATTAGAAAACGATCTCATCCTGAACAGGGGCCATAAGTAAAATCCCCAAATTTATGTAACTTAATTGTATCATAACATATCCCATTGTGTATTAAATGGAGATCTATTTTGAGGGGTGGGAGTCACCATTAGCTAGTTTTGTAATTTCTTATTTTATTTTTTATTTATTCATTAATTTTTTTTGGAGGGTATCTATTATTTTAATTATCATTATTATTATTATTATTATTATTATTATTATTATTATTATTATTATTATTATTATTATTATTATTATTATTATTATCATTATTATTATTATTATTATTATTATTATTATTATTATTATTATTATTATTATTATTTTTAATTAACGTTTGGTTTTGAATTATGGATTTTTTCTTTTGTTATTGTTAATAATTCCCAATGCATATCTTTAAAATCAATCAAATTTGATCACAAAGAAAAACAAAGTACATTTACTCAAGTGCTGTATTTAAGTGCATTTTTGAGGTATTTTTGAAGTATTCTTCTTTTTGCTATATTCTCTTTCTACTCCATTACATGTTAGAGGATAATCTGCTGTATGTCTTAATACAATTATTTTTTTAATCAAGTTCATTCACTCAGCAACATACAGATGTTCATGGTCCCCTGAGGATTAATCCTACTGACTTTAACTTTAGCACCACCATGAGATTGATCTTTTAGTTTTTAGTCAAATGTCTCCAAAGCTATAGGATGGATTTTCATGAAATTTGGGTTCAGATATTCACGGTGCCCAGAAGATCTGCTACAAAGACTTATGTGATCCCCTGACTCCTGTTGTAGGAACACCCACATGTAATTAGTGGATTTGCACAAAATGTTCTATAGACTTTCATGGTTCCTGCAGCAGATATGGGTGGTAATTCTCTGTAGGTTCATCACTATGAGAAACCGCTTTCATATTTCCATTTGAAAACTGTTATTATCAAAATATTGACTATAGCCACTTTAAGGATGTGTGTGAGAGTTTGTTACAGAATGTTTTGATATGAATTTAATTAAATTCATCAAAAATGTTCTACGTTGTTGGATTCTTCGTTCACCGTGGAGACGTGTGAGAAAAAAATTTTGTTTTTTATCATCACAAAACATCAAGTCAAATAGCAAAAGGAGCAAGTCTCTTTATGTAATACATATAAATCATTAGCTAAGTGGGCTACAAGTATATAACTATTAAACTAACAGTATACTTATTCACTTGTAGTATACTTGAACTTTACTTAACGTCATAAAATAAACTCTAAGTATACTACTTTGTCGTGAGGGTTTTCATTTTCCACAGAGAGGAGAATCAGTTGAAGTTATAAAACCAGTTAATTTCTTTCTACTCTTCATAAAACAAAAGAGCAAACACTTCATGAAGTTATGTATCAGTGAAATCTTTATTAGCAACAACATCAGTGATCAACATGACAGTTATTAAGCTCACTCACATGAAGCTGCTGAGCGACACACATTCCTCTCTAAGTTGTTGTTGTCCAACACTTTACAGCAGTGTTGTTCTCTGTCACACAAAGCTTCAGTTTCCTCTACAAGCATTCAAACTGCTATTGATCAGAGCTGCTCCCCCCCACACAGAGCTCCTGTCCTGGGCTTCAGCCGGCCCCTCTAGCCCTTACACTGGCTCCTGTGGAGGGACTGGGTCTGGCTGTGGCCCTGATGGAGGACCCTGCAGGAGTACAGCTCTCCTTCCATCCAGCGCTCCTGGCTCAGGCTCAGGGTGCTGCTGCTGCTGTAGCGGCCGCTCTTCTCCTCCTCTGAGCTGCTCAGGACCCCCTCCGTCACCTCCGTACCGTCCACCTGCCAGCTCACCACGGCTCCCTGAGGAGAGTAGCCGGTCAGCAGGCAGGCCAGCGTGGCCGAGCCCCCAGAGAGCTGCTCAGAGGAGGGGGGAAGCAGAGAGACTGAGGGCCTGACCATGGTGCCAGCTGGAGGGGAGAGCAGAGACACACAAGGAGCAGATGAACTTCCACTGTAGGACAGACAGCTGGACATGAGACAGTTATGATACCTGACAGAGGTTAACACTACTGTGGATCAGCTGTGTGCATGATACTGTGATCAGACAGAGGAGAGGAGCTGACACATGGCGGGAAATGAGGAGTTAACATATAAAACACAATAGTAAAACTATGTTTTTTATTTAAAGTAATGAATCTTCTACTGTGGAACTCTTCATAAATATCTAATAATTAATATGCAACATGACTTATCTGTGATTTTAAATGGGAACATTGTATTAATAATTATTAAATTAAATCTTTCTATCTTCTTTATAATGTGTGACAGTAAATGATTCATTGCTGTGATGCAAATGTAACATCTGTATTCAGTTATAGACTTTATCATCTGTCTGTTTCACTTCCTTTTCTCCACTTTAAACTAACGAACTGTGAAGTCAAACTACAGCGATACTAAATGAACATATGAACTCTTAAATTAGTTTTAATGGTATTTGCAACAGTTTTTATACCTAACAATCATTTAAATGTTACAGTAAAACATAAAACATAAATAACTTGAATTTAAATTTTGCCGTTATTTTCTGAAAGTTAAAATGTTCCTGCTGAACACATTTACAACTAAACATTATTAAACAAATATCTGATTGGAAAAAAGAGAAAATATTCTGCATATATTTCACCATAACATCTTTTTTAATACTAAAAGAATATTAATATTAATATTTTCCTAAACTTCAATATCAGCCAAGCTTAATAGACATCAAAATATATTCGCATCATGTAATTTATCCAAAATATTTTTTTAATTTTTTTAAAATTCTGATGCAAATTTTAGTATTAAAAGAATATTTCATGTTGTATAAATAATAAATCTCTGGTACTTACAGTTAATGATGAGTTTGGTTCCTCCACCAAAAGTCCACCACAGTGATACAAACTCATTAAGTGGCCGTACAAAAACCTCCTGCACTGTGAACAAGCATCTATCCACTGAAAATACTCTCTGCTTTTCCAATTAACACATAAACATTTATACTTTATTGAATCTACAAACATTAAATTAATGATATCAATTGAAATTATTGTATAAATGAAGATTAATTATATAATTTTGCTTTACTTTTCTCCACCAGACAGAGAAACGATCACAGTCTCCTTGTAACAAAGTCATTTTTTCGCAGTTTTATATCAGTTGCTACATGGTTAAATGAACATGATGCTTTTTAGTAATAATAACTTATAAACTCATATTAAGCAGATCTGAAATATGTTATTTATCTCCAGTAAACCCTGTCAGTAGATTAAAGGCAGACAAACAGACATATCATACCAACCACAGTGGACACAAACTCATCCTTAAATCCTCAACTGCACTTCTAATATAAATATGTTTCTTCTATTATCCATTCAGATGATAGATGGTGTAAATCCAAGCAGTATTCCTCCTGATTTAGTGTCCCACGTTGCCTTCAGTGTGTTGAGAGCAGAGAAATGATTTCCATAGAGAGGAGGCTTTGCATCGTCAGCTGATCCTCCAGTGAACTGAGAAGGTTTATAGTCCTGTGAGTTCAACACTGCAGGACTCAGATGTGTCAGTCAACACAGCAGAAAGCACAACCAGCATGACTCTCATCACCATCCTCATCTGGACGCTGGCCTGCTGCTGTTTTACAGGTTCGTTCACTCAGCAACATTTCAGACATGATGTGCTGCCTTTTCTCTCATTTATTTCTGCTGATCAATGAATGATTTGTTTTTGTCTGCAGGATGCAGCGGTCAGGTGACTGTGACTCAGCCTCCAGTAGTGACATCTACTCCAGGATCCACCGTCTCTCTCACCTGTAAGACCAGCCGAGCTGTTTACAGTAACTTTCTTTTGGGTGACTATATGCACTGGTATCAACAGAAATCTGGACAGCCTCCAAAGCTCCTAATAGAATTTGCGAGCACACGTGTATCAGGAACAGCAGCTCGGTTTAGTGGCAGTGGAAGCAGCTCTGACTTCACTTTGACCATCAGTGGAGTTCAGACTGAAGACGCAGCAGTTTATTACTGTCAGAGTCTCCATCAAATAAACAGTGCTTATGTGTTCACACAGTGATTTAGAGCCGTACAAAAACCTCCTTCAGTTTGACTGAAGTGAAACCGGCCTGCTGCAGGTGCAGAGGGTTGGTGAAGAGACTGTGATGAGGAGAACTGGTCCAGTGAACACAACACAAGAGTCATCAAGCAGAACCACGATGAATCTAAATAAAACTGCAACAAACTCACAGACGCTCTTCCATCTACAGTTTAAACTTATATTCTTGTCTCTTTATGAGTAAACTGGGGAGGATAAACTCTTGTTGGACTATAGCCACTGATATCAAAACATGTTGAAAAGTGTTTCTACCAACAGCTGCACAAAACAATCTAATGTAACAAGAGTTGAAACAGAATCAAGATTATCTAATTAAAACAATACAACCATCTCCTGTACTATCAGGTGTAGTATCCCGTACAAAAAAGAAGTTTATTCATTATTAATTTGTGCTATTAGTAAACTTCTTTCAAACTTAAAATAAGAGAATATGCTTTCAGTTTACTTTTTATGTACTTATCAGAGATATACTTAACAAAATTATACTTGAGTATACTTGGCTTATACTGCCAAGTATACAGAAATGTCTCAGTGTACTTGGCAAGTATAGAGAAAAGTCCAAGTATACTGAAACGTTTACAGAAAAGTATATTTGGCTAAGTACTATAAGTTCACTTAAAGACAACTTACAAGTATTCTGAAAACTATTTAAACTAGTAGTTTACTGAGAGTATACTTTAAAGTGTACTTTCAAAACTAAAAAGTGGGCTACAAGTATATAACTAGTTCACAGTACAAGTTCACTTGTAGTATAGTTCATATTATAGTTGCAGTACAAAATACAACTTGGATGTAAACTACTTAAAAGTATACTTATATAAACTTAAAAGTGGGCCAATTTAGTCCCAAGAAGTATTGAAGTATTACTAGTAGATTAATATTAATATTTATTTCATAAAGTATACTTGGGATTATACTTGAACTATACTTAAGTTAATTTCATAAAATAAACTTGGAAGTATACTTCTTTTTTTGTAAGGGATATCAGGTTTAATACTGAGATGATCAAGAAGGTATTTTTCATAATGAATATGTTATAAAATAAATACAAAGACACTCATTTATTATAATCCACAGTTTTATTTAATGATGGTTTAATGTTCATGCCACATTTCTGATGAATGAATAGTTTCTCTTTGAGTGAAAATCATTTAATGAACATAAAGAAGAACATGCAGAAGATGAGTATTAGAAAGCAACATGCAGAGTAAAACACTGAGTAGAGAGCTGTGAAACATGCAGAAACATGTGAACAGAGGAGATCTGGAGCTTCATCCAGATCTCTGTCAAAGAAGCGGCATCATTTGCAGACAGGAAGTGTTGCTGAAGCTCTACTCTGAGCAGCGGTCAGGCTCCAGGCTTTGAGTGACAGGCCTCTGTCCACTCAGACTGGCCTCACAGCTCACTGAGCCCGCCTTCCTCCACTGGTCTGCAAGGAGGCTCAGGGTGCTGCTCCAGCTGTAGTGGCCGTCCCTCCCCAGGACCTCCAGGCTGTGTGACGCCCCTGAGGAGCTGCTGCTGCACCCCACCTTCCAGCCCAGCGTCCAGGCTGAGGGGAAGCCCCCACTGGCCAGACACACCAGTGTGGCACTGCCCTGCTTCAGCTCCTCTCTGGAGGGGGGGAGGACGGTCAGGGTGGGCTGCACCACACCCACTGGAGGAGAGAGAGGGGGAGGAGAAGGGGGAGAAAAGACAAAGCAATGAGAGTGAAGGCTTGGTAATAAAGAAACATCACATCCTGCTCATTTATTATATTTCATCAAATAAAACAGAATAACTTGAGCTGCTGCTGCTGCACTCATAAATCACTCCGTATCTCACCATCAGCCTCATGATTCAAGTGTGAATGCAACTAAAAAGGTTCATCGATGACGATTATTGATGACATCTTCGTATGTGTTTCATAACGTGTGACAGTGAATAACTCGTCCCTGAGATGATTTTCTTCTGTTTAAACTGACAGTTAAATACAGTTAAAACCTTTGTCATCTGTCTCTTTCACTTCCTGTTCACTACATGTAAAATTAATGAACCGTGAACACAAAGATGAGCTGCATTTACCCATAAATCACATTTGTGTTCAACAGGAATCTACATCACATTTTAATTCAATATATTTTTTTTTATATTTACAAAATAAACGAATCAAAGAATTTAACAAACACATTTTGTGTAAAGTTTGAGTAAATTTGTCTTTAAAATGTTTTTAAAGCCGATATTAAATACATCTTATTACAAATAGAATATTAGAAAAATAATAATTATTAATCTTATTATCTACATTACTGAATGAATATTGATTTCGGTAAAGATTCTTCTCAGATTATGAGGTCAGCTTTATAAAATAACATAAATTATCAACAACATAAAAAACTGAACTAGATCAAATTAAAATTTAATATTTGATAAAAAAATACTATTTGCTATATGTTGTATGAAATAAAAAAATATCTGGTACTTACAGTTAATGATGAGTTTGGTTCCTCCACCAAAAGTGTACCACAGTGATACAAACTCATTAAGTGGCCGTACAAAAACCTCCTGCACTGTGAACAAGCATCTATCCACTGAAAATACTCTCTGCTTCCTCAATTAACACAGGAACATTTATACTTTATTGAATCTACAAGCATTAAATTAATGATATCAATTGAAATTATAATATAAATGAAGATTATTTATTTAATTTTTCTTTACTTTTCTACACCAGTCAGAGAAACGATCACAGTCTCCTTGTAACAAAGTCATTTTTTCACAGTTTTATATCAGTTGTTACATGGTTAAATGAACATGATGCTTTTTAATAATAATAATAACTTATAAACTCATATTAAGCAGATCTGAAATATGTTATTTATCTCCAGTAAACCCTGTCAGTAGATTAAAGGCAGACAAACAGACATATCAAACCAACCACAGTGGACACAAACTCATCCTTAAATCCTCAACTGCACTTCTAATATAAATATGTTTCTTCTATTATCCATTCAGATGATAGATGGTGTAAATCCAAGCAGTATTCCTCCTGATTTAGTGTCCCACGTTGCCTTCAGTGTGTTGAGAGCAGAGAAATGATTTCCATAGAGAGGAGGCTTTGCATCGTCAGCTGATCCTCCAGTGAACTGAGAAGGTTTATAGTCCTGTGAGTTCAACACTGCAGGACTCAGATGTGTCAGTCAACACAGCAGAAAGCACAACCAGCATGACTCTCATCACCATCCTCATCTGGACGCTGGCCTGCTGCTGTTTTACAGGTTCATTCACTCAGCAACATTTCAGACATGATGTGCTGCCTTTTCTCTCATTTATTTCTGCTGATCAATGAATGATTTGTTTTTGTCTGCAGGATGCAGCGGTCAGGTGACTGTGACTCAGCCTCCAGTAGTGACATCTACTCCAGGATCCACCGTCTCTCTCACCTGTAAGACCAGCCAAGCTGTTTACAGACACAGTGGTGGAGAGTGGGCTATGTCCTGGTATCAACAGAAATCTGGAGAGAGTCCAAAGCTCCTAATAAAATATGCGAGCACACGTGAATCAGGAACAGCAGCTCGGTTTAGTGGCAGTGGAAGCAGCTCTGACTTCACTTTCACCATCAGTGGAGTTCAGACTGAAGACGCAGCAGTTTATTACTGTCAGAGTTACCACAGCGGTGGTGTGTTCACACAGTGATTTGTAGTCGTACAAAAACCTCCCTCAGTCCGACTGCAGAGACACTGAGCTGTTACAGCAGGAACCGACTGCAGCTGCTGAAGAGGAAGAGACTCTGACACAGACCACTGAACACAGAGCTGACAGGAACCTCACCAAGCACACACTACACATTCACACTAATAACTTCATTAAAGAGATTATTAAAATATCTAATAACACATCATGTTCTGTTCACATTTACTCTCAGCTAAAGAGACAAATGTTGCCTGATCACATATTTGAGTCATGATTTATTCCTCCCTTAAAATCAAGTTCTCATTATTCTCCAAGTTTTGTTTTATCAAATAAAATATATGTATTATTTACTTTTCTTTACTATAATGTAATATCACTCTCTATACCAATTTAAAAGGGAGAAATATTAATATTTACATGATGACTCCAAAGCAAGTGTGCTATTAGTATACTTATTTTAAACTTCAGAGAGAGAGACTATACTTTCAGTTTACTTTGTATGTACTTATCAGAGATATACTTAAGTATACTTACGTTATACAGACAAGTAAACAGAAAAGTCTAAGTATACTTGGCTTATACTTGTAGTTAATCTTTTGGTCGAGATATAATTTACTTAAAAAAAGTAAAATTAAGTATTCTTACCTTATAGGCCTACAGAAAGGTATACATGGCTTGTAGTTATACTAACTTTTTCATAGAGTAGCCTATTAAAGTGTGTGAGAGTTTGTAAAAGAATGTTTTGATATGAATTTACTTCAATTCATCAAGAATTTTCTACGTTGTTGGATTCTTCGTTCACCGTGGAGACATGTGAGAAAAAATATATTAATATTTTTAATCATCACAAAACATCAAGTCAAATAGCAAAAGGAGCAAGTCTCTTTATGTAATACATATAAATCATTGACTAAGTACTATAAGTTAAAGTATACAAAGTGAACTTTCATAAACTAAAAAGTGGAATCCAAGTATATAACTATTAAACTAAGAGTGTACCTATTAACTTGTAGTATACTTGAACTTTACTTAACTTCATAAAATAAACTCTAAGTATACTACTTTGTCGTGAGGGTTTTCATTTTCCACAGAGAGGAGAATCAGTTGAAGTTATAAAACCAGTTAATTTCTTTCTACTCTTCATAAAATAAAAGAGCAAACACTTCATGAAGTTATGTATCAGTGAAATCTTTATTAGCAACAACATCAGTGATCAACATGACAGTTATTAAGCTCACTCACATGAAGCTGCTGAGCGACACACATTCCTCTCTAAGTTGTTGTTGTCCAACACTTTACAGCAGTGTTGTTCTCTGTCACACAAAGCTTCAGTTTCCTCTACAAGCATTCAAACTGCTATTGATCAGAGCTGCTCCCCCCCACACAGAGCTCCTGTCCTGGGCTTCAGCCGGCCCCTCTAGCCCTTACACTGGCTCCTGTGGAGGGACTGGGTCTGGCTGTGGCCCTGATGGAGGACCCTGCAGGAGTACAGCTCTCCTTCCATCCAGCGCTCCTGGCTCAGGCTCAGGGTGCTGCTGCTGCTGTAGCGGCCGCTCTTCTCCTCCTCTGAGCTGCTCAGGACCCCCTCCGTCACCTCCGTACCGTCCACCTGCCAGCTCACCACGGCTCCCTGAGGAGAGTAGCCGGTCAGCAGGCAGGCCAGCGTGGCCGAGCCCCCAGAGAGCTGCTCAGAGGAGGGGGGAAGCAGAGAGACTGAGGGCCTGACCATGGTGCCAGCTGGAGGGGAGAGCAGAGACACACAAGGAGCAGATGAACTTCCACTGTAGGACAGACAGCTGGACATGAGACAGTTATGATACCTGACAGAGGTTAACACTACTGTGGATCAGCTGTGTGCATGATACTGTGATCAGACAGAGGAGAGGAGCTGACACATGGCAGGAAATGAGGGGTTAACATATAAAACACAATAGTAAAACTTTGTTTTTTATTTAAAGTAATGAATCTTCTACTGTGGAACTCTTCATAAATATCTAATAATTAATATGCAACATGACTTTTCTGTGAATTTAAATGGGAACATTGTATTAATGATCATTAAATTAAATATTCTTTATAATATGTGACAGTAAATGATTCATTGCTGCGATGCAAATGTAACATCTGTATTCAGTTATAGACTTTATCATCTGTCTGTTTCACTTCCTTTTCATGACTTTAAACTAACGAACTGTGAAGTCAAACTACAGCGATACTAAATGAACATATGAACTCTTAAATTTGTTTTAACTGCATTTGCAACAGTTTTTATACCTAACTATCGTTTAAATGTTACAGTAAAACATAAAACATAAATAAATTGAAATTAAATTTTGCTGTTATTTTCTGAACATTAAAATGTTCCTGCAGAACAAGTTTACAACCAAACATCATTAAACAAATATATTATTGGAAAAAAAGCGAAAATTATTCTGCATAAATTTCACCATGACATCTTCTTTAATACTAAAAGAATATTAATATTAATATTTTCCTAAACTTCAATATCAGCCAAGCTTAATAGACAGCAAAAAATAATATCCACATGTAAATTATCCAAAATAATTTTTCATTTCATAAAATTCTGATGCAAAAGTTAGTATTAAAAGAATATTTCATGTTGTATAAATAATAATTCTCTGGTACTTACAGTTAATGATGAGTTTGGTTCCTCCACCAAAAGTCACCCACAGTGATACAAACTCATTAAGTGGCCGTACAAAAACCTCCTGCACTGTGAACAAGCATCTATCCACTGAAAATACTCTCTGCTTTCTCAATTAACACATAAACAGTTATACTTTATTGAATCTACAAAGATCTATTTAATGACATGGATAAAAATTATTATATAAATGAAGATTATTTCTTTAATTTTGCTTTACTTCTCTACACCAGACAGAGAAACGATCACAGTCTCCTTGTAACAAAGTAATTTTTTACAGTTTTATTTCAGTTGCTACATGGTTAAATGAACATGATGCTTTTTAATAATAATAATAACTTATAAAATCATATTAAGCAGATCTGAAATATGTTATTTATCTCCAGTAAACCCTGTCAGTAGATTAAAGGCAGACAAACAGATATATCATACCAACCACAGTGGACACAAACTCATCCTTAAATCCTCAACTGCACTTCTAATATAAATATGTTTCTTCTGTTATCCATTCAGATGATAGATGGTGTAAATCCAAGCAGTATTCCTCCTGATTTAGTGTCCCACGTTGCCTTCAGTGTGTTGAGAGCAGAGAAATGATTTCCATAGAGAGGAGGCTTTGCATCGTCAGCTGATCCTCCAGTGAACTGAGAAGGTTTATAGTCCTGTGAGTTCAACACTGCAGGACTCAGATGTGTCAGTCAACACAGCAGAAAGCACAACCAGCATGACTCTCATCACCATCCTCATCTGGACGCTGGCCTGCTGCTGTTTTACAGGTTCATTCACTCAGCAACATTTCAGACATGATGTTCTGCCTTTTCTCTCATTTATTTCTGCTGATCAATGAATGATTTGTTTTTGTCTGCAGGATGCAGCGGTCAGGTGACTGTGACTCAGCCTCCAGTAGTGACATCTACTCCAGGATCCACCGTCTCTCTCACCTGTAAGACCAGCCAAGCTGTTCACGGAGGCAGTTATATGTTCTGGTATCAACAGAAATCTGGACAGCCTCCAAAGCTCCTAATAAAATATGCGAACCAACGTGAATCAGGAACAGCAGCTCGGTTTAGTGGCAGTGGAAGCAGCTCTGACTTCACTTTGACCATCAGTGGAGTTCAGACTGAAGACGCAGCAGTTTATTACTGTCAGAGTCTCCATATCATAAACAGTGCTTACGTGTTCACACAGTGATTTAGAGCCGTACAAAAACCTCCTTCAGTTTGACTGAAGTGAAACCGGCCTGCTGCAGGTGCAGAGGGTTGGTGAAGAGACTGTGATGAGGAGAACTGGTCCAGTGAACACAACACAAGAGTCATCAAGCAGAACCACAATGAATCTAAATAAAACTGGAACAAACTCACAGACGCTCTTCCATAAACAGTTTAAACTTATATTCTTGTCATTCAGTCTCTTTATGAGTAAACTGGGGAGGATAAACTCTTGTTGGACTTTAGCCACTGATATCAAAACATGTTGAAAAGTGTTTCTACCAACAGCTGCACAAAACAATCTAATATAACAAGAGTTGAAACAGAATCAAGATTATCTAATTTAACAAAAATACAACCATCTCCTGTACTATCAGGTGTAGTATCTCGTACAAAAAATAAGTCTATTCATTATTCATTTGTGCTATTAGCATACTTCTTTCAATCTTAAAATAAGAGAATATGCTTTCAGTTTACTTTTTATGTACTTATCAGAGATATACTTAACAAAATTATACTTGAGTGTACTTGGCTTATACTGCCAAGTATACAGAAATGTCTCAGTGTACTTGGCAAGTTTAGAGAAAAGTGAACTGAAACGTTTACAGAAAAGTATATTTGGCTAAGTACTATAAGTTCACTTAAAGACAACTTACAAGTATTCTGAAAACTATTTAAACTAGTAGTTTACTGAGAGTATACTTTAAAGTGTACTTTCAAAACTAAAAAGTGGGCTACAAGTATATAACTAGTTCACAGTACAAGTTCACTTGTATTATAGTTGCAGTACAAAATACAACTTGGATCTAAACTACTTAAACGTATAATTTTATAAACTTAAAAGTGGACCAATTTAGTCCCAAGAAGTATTGAAGTATTACTAGTACATTGATATTAGTATACTTATTACACAAAGTATACTTGAACTATCCATCCATCCATCCATCCATCTTCAACCGCTTATCCGGGATCGGGTCGCGGGGGCAACAGCTCCAGCAGGGGACCCCAAACTTCCCTTTCCCGGGCCACATTAACCAGCTCTGACTGGGGGATCCCGAGGCGTTCCCAGGCCAGAGTAGAGATATAATCTCTCCACCTAGTCCTGGGTCTTCCCCGTGGTCTCCTCCCAGCTGGTCGTGCCTGGAACACCTCCCAAGGAAGGCGCCCAGGAGGCATCCGTGCTAGATGCCCGAACCACCTCAACTGGCTCCTTTCGACGCAAAGGAGCAAGGACTCTACTCCGAGTCCCTCACGGATGACTGAGCTTCTTACCCTATCTCTAAGGGAGACGCCAGCCACCCTCCTGAGGAAACCCATTTCGGCCGCTTGCACCCGCGACCTCGTTCTTTCGGTCATGACCCAACCCTCATGACCATAGGTGAGAGTAGGAACGAAGATTGAACGGTAGATCGAGAGCTTTGCCTTCTGGCTCAGCTCTCTTTTCGTCACAACGGTGCGGTAAAGCGAATGCAATACCGCCCCTGCTGCTCCGATTCTCCGACCAATCTCACGTTCCATCGTCCCCTCACTCGCGAACAAGACCCCGAGATACTTAAACTCCTTCACTTGGGGTAAGGACTCATTCCCTACCCGGAGTAGGCAATCCACCGGTTTCCTGCTGAGAACCATGGCCTCAGATTTAGAGGTGCTGATTCTCATCCCGACTGCGTCACACTCGGCTGCGAACCGATCCAGTGAGTGCTGGAGGTCGCAGACCGATGATGCCAACAGGACCACATCATCTGCAAA
Organism: Sebastes umbrosus; assembly: GCF_015220745.1. NCBI lineage: Eukaryota > Metazoa > Chordata > Actinopteri > Perciformes > Sebastidae > Sebastes > Sebastes umbrosus. The sequence continues at coordinate 22,622,587 of NC_051284.1, read as the reverse complement.
AAGCAGCGATGAGATCCTCAGCACACCGATCTGCAAACCCTCCTCCACCCGACTACGCCTCGATATCCTGTCCATGAATATCACGAACAGGATTGGTGACAAAGCGCAGCCCTGGCGGAGGCCAACCCCCACCGGAAACGAGTCCGACTTACTGCCGAGGATCCGAACACAGCTCTCGCTTTGGGCGTACAGGGATTGGATGGCCCTGAGAAGTGCCCCCCTCACCCCATACTCCCGCAGCACCCCCCACAGTATCTCCCGGGGGACCCGGTCATATGCCTTCTCCAAGTCCACAAAACACATGTAGACTGGATGGGCATACTCCCAGGCCCCCTCCAGGATCCTTGCGAGAGTGAAGAGCTGGTCCGTTGTTCCACGGCCAGGACGGAATCCGCATTGTTCCTCTTCGATCTGAGGTTCGACTATCGGCCGAACCCTCCTTTCCAGCACCTTGGAGTAGACTTTACCAGGGAGGCTGAGCAGTGTGATACCCCTGTAATTGGCACACACTCTCTGGTCCCCCTTTTTGAAAAGGGGAACCACCACCCCGGTCTGCCACTCCTTAGGCACTGTCACCGACTTCCACGCGGTGTTGAAGAGACGTGTCATCCAAGACAGCCCCTCCCCACCCAGAGCCTTCAGCATTTCTGGGCGGATCTCATCAATCCCCGGGGCTTTGCCACTGTGGAGTTGTTTGACTACCTCAGTGACTTCCACCAGGGTAATTGATGATGGTCCCCCATCAGCTTCCAGCTCTGCCTCTACCATAGAGGGCGTATTGGTCGGATTCAGAAGTTCCTCAAAGTGCTCCTTCCACCGCCCGATTACCTCCTCAGTTGAGGTCAACAGTGTCCCATCCTTACTGTACACAGCTTGGATGGTTCCCCGTTTCCCCCTCCTAAGGTGCCGGATGGTTTTCCAGAAGCACTTTGGTGCCGACCGAAAGTCCTTCTCCATGGCTGCTCCGAACTCCTCCCACACCCGCTGCTTTGCCTCCGTCACGGCAGTGGCTGCTGCTCTTCGGGCCCGTCGGTACCCTGCAACTGCCTCCGGAGACCTCCGAGATAACATATCCCGGAAGGCCTCCTTCTTCAGTCGGACGGCTTCCCTGACCACCGGTGTCCACCACGGTGTTCGAGGGTTGCCGCCCCTTGAGGCACCTAAGACCTTAAAACCACAGCTCACCGCCGCAGCTTCAGCAATGGAAGCTTTGAACATCGTCCACTCGGGTTCAATGCCCCCAACCTCCACAGGGATGCCAGAAAAGCTCCGCCGGAGGTGTGAGTTGAAGATCTCTCGGACAGGGGCCTCCTCCAGACGTTCCCAGTTCACCCTCACTACGCGTTTGGGCTTACCAGGTCTGTCCAGAGTCTTCCCCCACCCTCTGACCCAACTCACCACCAGATGGTGATCAGTTGACAGCTCCGCCCCTCTCTTCACCCGAGTGTCCAAAACATGCGGCCTCAGATCAGATGATACGATTACAAAATCGATCATCGACCTTCGGCCTAGGGTGCTCTGGTACCACGTACACTTATGAGCATCCTTATGTTCGAACATGGTGTTCGTTATGGACAATCCATGACTAGCACAGAAGTCCAACAACAAACGACCACTCGGGTTTAGATCAGGGAGGCCGTTCCTCCCAATCACGCCACTCCAGGTGTCTCCATCGTTGCCCACGTGCGCGTTGAAGTCTCCCAGGAGAACTATGGAGTCCCCTACTGGAGCCCCATACAGGACTCCATTCAGGGTCTCCAAGAAGGCCGAATACTCCGAACTGCTGTTTGGTGCATACGCACAAACAACAGTCAGAGTTTTCCCCCCCATAACCCGAAGGCGTAGGGAGGCGACCCTCTCGTCCACCGGGGTAAACTCCAACGTAGCGGCACTCAGCCGGGGATTTGTGAGTATCCCCACACCCGCCCGGCGCCTCACACCATGGGCAACTCCAGAGAAGAATAGAGTCCAACCCCTATCCAAGAGTACGGTTCCAGAACCGAGGCTGTGCGTAGAGGTAAGCCCTACCAGATCCAACTGATAGCGCTCCACCTCCCGCACAAGCTCCGGCTCCTTCCCCCACAGAGAGGTGACGTTCCACGTCCCCAGAGCCAGCCTCTGCCGCCCGGGTCCAGTCCGTCGAGGTCCCTGGCCTTCACTGCCACCCGTATGGCAGCGCACCCGACCCAAGCGGTTCTTCCCGCAGGTGGTGAGCCCACAGGATGGAGAGGAGGGGGGTGCCACGTTCCTTTTTCGGGGTATCCCCGGCCGGGCTCCGTGGCAAGCCCGGCCACCAGACGCTCGTTGACGGGCCCTCCGTCTGGGCCTGGCTCCAGACGTGGGCCCCGGGCTTCCTCCGGGCCGGGTAACTCCTCCTCTGCCTCGTGTCGTCATTGGGTTTTTTGTGAACCATTCTTAGTCCGGCCCCTCACCTAAGACCAATTTGCCATGGGAGACCCTACCAGGAGCACGAGGCTCCAGACAACACAGCCCTCAGGGTCATAGGGACACACAAACCTCTCCACCACGTTAAGGTGATGGTTCCCGGAGAGAACTATACTTAAGTTAATTTCATAAATAAACTTGGAAGTATACTTTTTTTTTGTAAGGGATATCAGGTTTGATACTGAGATGATCAAGAAGGTATTTTTCATAATGAATATGTTATAAAATAAATACAAAGACACTCATTTATTATAATCCACAGTTTTATTTAATGATGGTTTAATGTTCATGCCACATTTCTGATGAATGAATAGTTTCTCTTTGAGTGAAAATCATTTAATGAGCATAAAGAAGAACATGCAGAAGATGAGTATTAGAAAGCAACATGCAGAGTAAAACACTGAGTAGAGAGCTGTGAAACATGCAGAAACATGTGAACAGAGGAGATCTGGAGCTTCATCCAGATCTCTGTCAAAGAAGCGGCATCATTTGCAGACAGGAAGTGTTGCTGAAGCTCTACTCTGAGCAGCGGTCAGGCTCCAGGCTTTGAGTGACAGGCCTCTGTCCACTCAGACTGGCCTCACAGCTCACTGAGCCCGCATTCCTCCACTGGTCTGCAAGGAGGCTCAGGGTGCTGCTCCAGCTGTAGTGGCCGTCCCTCCCCAGGACCTCCAGGCTGTGTGACGCCCCTGAGGAGCTGCTGCTGCACCCCACCTTCCAGCCCAGCGTCCAGGCTGAGGGGAAGCCCCCGCTGGCCAGACACACCAGTGTGGCACTGCCCTGCTTCAGCTCCTCTCTGGAGGGGGGGAGGACGGTCAGGGTGGGCTGCACCACACCCACTGGAGGAGAGAGAGGGGGAGGAGAGGGGGGGAGAAAAGACAAAGCAATGAGAGTGAAGGCTTGGTAATAAAGAAACATCACATCCTGCTCATTTATTATATTTCATCAAATAAAACAGAATAACTTGAGCTGCTGCTGCTGCACTCATAAATCACTCAGTATCTCACCATCAGCCTCATGATTCAAGTGTGAATGCAACTAAAAAGGTTCATCGATGAAGATTATTGATGACATCTTCGTATGTGTTTCATAACGTGTGACAGTGAATAACTCGTCCCTGAGATGATTTTCTTCTGTTTAAACTGACAGTTAAATACAGTTAAAACCTTTGTCATCTGTCTCTTTCACTTCCTGTTCACTACATGTAAAATTAATGAACCGTGAACACAAAGATGAGCTGCATTTACCCATAAAATCACATTTGTGTTCAACAGGAATCCACATCACATTTTAATTCAATATATTGTTTTTTATATTTACAAAATAAACGAATCAAAGAATTTAACATACACATTTTCTGTAAAGTTTAAATAAATTTGTCTTTAAAATGTTTTTAAAGCCGATATTAAGTACATCTAATTACAAATAGAATATTAGAAAAATAATAATTATTAATCTTATTATCTACATTACTGAATGAATATTGATTTCGGTAAAGATTCTTCTCAGATTATGAGGTCAGCTTTATAAAATAACATAAATTATCAACAACATAAAAAACTGAACTAGATCAAATTAAAATTTAATATTTGATAAAAAATACTATTTGCTATATGTTGTATAAAATAAAAAAATCTCTGGTACTTACAGTTAATGATGAGTTTGGTTCCTCCACCAAAAGTGTACCACAGTGATACAAACTCATTAAGTGGCCGTACAAAAACCTCCTGCACTGTGAACAAGCATCTATCCACTGAAAATACTCTCTGCTTTCTCAATTAACACAGAAACATTTATACTTTATTGAATCTACAAACATTAAATTAATGATATGGATTGAAATGATTGTAAAAATGAAGATTATTTCTTTAATTTTGCTTTACTTTTCTACACCAGACAGAGAAACGATCACAGTCTCCTTGTAACAAAGTCATTTTTTACAGTTTTATTTCAGTTGCTACATGGTTAAATGAACATGATGCTTTTTAATAATAATAATAACTTATAAAATCATATTAAGCAGAACTGAAATATGTTATTTATCTCCAGTAAACCCTGTCAGTAGATTAAAGGCAGACAAACAGACATATCATACCAACCACAGTGGACACAAACTCATCCTTAAATCCTCAACTGCACTTCTAATATAAATATGTTTCTTCTATTATCCATTCAGATGATAGATGGTGTAAATCCAAGCTGTATTCCTCCTGATTTAGTGTCCCACGTTGCCTTCAGTGTGTTGAGAGCAGAGAAATGATTTCCATAGAGAGGAGGCTTTGCATCGTCAGCTGATCCTCCAGTGAACTGAGAAGGTTTATAGTCCTGTGAGTTCAACACTGCAGGACTCAGATGTGTCAGTCAACACAGCAGAAAGCACAACCAGCATGACTCTCATCACCATCCTCATCTGGACGCTGGCCTGCTGCTGTTTTACAGGTTCATTCACTCAGCAACATTTCAGACATGATGTGCTGCCTTTTCTCTCATTTATTTCTGCTGATCAATGAATGATTTGTTTTTGTCTGCAGGATGCAGCGGTCAGGTGACTGTGACTCAGCCTCCAGTAGTGACACCTACTCCAGGATCCACCGTCTCGCTCACCTGTAAGACCAGCCAAGCTGTTTACAGTAACTTTCTTTTGGGTGACTATATGCACTGGTATCAACAGAAATCTGGACAGCCTCCAAAGCTCCTAGTAAGCCTTGTGAGCACACGTGAATCAGGAACAGCAGCTCGGTTTAGTGGCAGTGGAAGCAGCTCTGACTTCACTTTGACCATCAGTGGAGTTCAGACTGAAGACGGAGCAGTTTATTACTGTCAGAGTGTTCATTGGATAAACAGTGCTTGGGTGTTCACACAGTGATTTGTAGTCGTACAAAAACCTCCCTCAGTCCGACTGCAGAGACACTGAGCTGTTACAGCAGGAACCGACTGCAGCTGCTGAAGAGGAAGAGACTCTGACACAGACCACTGAACACAGAGCTGACAGGAACCTCACCAAGCACACACTACACATTCACACTATACAGTATAGGCACATCATACTGTACATTTCAGTTTGTCTATAGAGCAAAAAAAAATAAACTAAAAACCTTTAATGACATCATGATGAATTTTATACTTTAGCACAAGAACTGCTTTATATTTGATTCCACTGTCTCCCCCCCTGTCCTCACAAATTAAGATAGTGGAACTAATAGTTGCGTGTTATTTTCCACAGATAGAAGTCTAGAAGATATAAAACTATTTACTTTTAGAATATAAACAAACTACATTAGAAAACGATCTCATCCTGAACAGGGGCCTTAAGTAAAATCCCCAAATTTATGTAACTTAATTGTATCATAACATATCCCATTGTGTATTAAATGGAGATCTATTTTGAGGGGTGGGAGTCACCATTAGCTAGTTTTGTAATTTCTTATTTTATTTTTTATTTATTCATTAATTTTTTTTGGAGGGTATCTATTATTTTAATTATCATTATTATTATTATTATTATTATTATTATTATTATTATTATTATTATTATCATTATTATTATTATTATTGTTATTATTATTATTATTATTATTATTATTATTATTTTTAATTAACGTTTGGTTTTGAATTATGGATTTTTTCTTTTGTTATTGTTAATAATTCCCAATGCATATCTTTAAAATCAATCAAATTTGATCACAAAGAAAAACAAAGTACATTTACTCAAGTGCTGTATTTAAGTGCATTTTTGAGGTATTTTTGAAGTATTCTTCTTTCTGCTATATTCTCTTTCTACTCCATTACATTTTAGAGGATAATCTGCTGTATGTCTTAATACAATTATTTTTTTAATCAAGTTCATTCACTCAGCAACATACAGATGTTCATGGTCTCCTGAGGATTAATACTACTGACTTTAACTTTAGCACCACCATGAGATTGATCTTTTAGTTTTTAGTCAAATGTCTCCAAAGCTATAGGATGGATTTTCATGAAATTTGGGTTCAGATATTCACGGTGCCCAGAAGATCTGCTACAAAGACTTATGTGATCCCCTGACTCCTGTTGTAGGAACACCCCATGTAATTGGTAGATTTGAACAAAATGTTCTATAGACTTTCATAGTTCCTGCAGCAGATATGGGTGGTAATTCTCTGTAGTTTCATCACTACGAGAAACCGCTTTCATATTGCCATTTGATAAATGTTATTATCAAAATATTGACTATAGCCACTTTAAGGATGTGTGTGAGAGTTTGTTACAGAATGTTTTGATATGAATTTAATTAAATTCATCAAAAATGTTCTACGTTGTTGGATTCTTCGTTCACCGTGGAGACGTGTGAGAAACAAGTTTTGTTTTTTATCATCACAAAACATCAAGTCAAATAGCAAAAGGAGCAAGTCTCTTTATGTAATACATATAAATCATTAGCTAAGTGGGCTACAAGTATATAACTATTAAACTAACAGTATACATATTCACTTGTAGTATACTTGAACTTTACTTAACTTCATAAAATAAACTCTAAGTATACTTTGTCGTGAGGGTTTTCATTTTCCACAGAGAGGAGAATCAGTTGAAGTTATAAAACCAGTTCATTTCTTTCTACTCTTCATAAAATAAAAGAGCAAACATTTGATGAAGTTATGTATCAGTGAAATCTTTATTAGCAACAACATCAGTGATCAACATGACAGTTATTAAGCTCACTCACATGAAGCTGCTGAGCGACACACATTCCTCTCTAAGTTGTTGTTGTCCAACACTTTACAGCAGTGTTGTTCTCTGTCACACAAAGCTTCAGTTTCCTCTACAAGCATTCAAACTGCTATTGATCAGAGCTGCTCCCCCCCACACAGAGCTCCTGTCCTGGGCTTCAGCCGGCCCCTCTAGCCCTTACACTGGCTCCTGTGGAGGGACTGGGTCTGGCTGTGGCCCTGATGGAGGACCCTGCAGGAGTACAGCTCTCCTTCCATCCAGCGCTCCTGGCTCAGGCTCAGGGTGCTGCTGCTGCTGTAGCGGCCGCTCTTCTCCTCCTCTGAGCTGCTCAGGACCCCCTCCGTCACCTCCATACCGTCCACCTCCCAGCTCACCACGGCTCCCTGAGGAGAGTAGCCGGTCAGCAGGCAGGCCAGCGTGGCCGAGCCCCCAGAGAGCTGCTCAGAGGAGGGGGGAAGCAGAGAGACTGAGGGCCTGACCATGGTGCCAGCTGGAGGGGAGAGCAGAGACACACAAGGAGCAGATGAACTTCCACTGTAGGACAGACAGCTGGACATGAGACAGTTATGATACCTGACAGAGGTTAACACTACTGTGGATCAGCTGTGTGCATGATACTGTGATCAGACAGAGGAGAGGAGCTGACACATGGCAGGAAATGAGGAGTTAACATATAAAACACAATAGTAAAACTTTGTTTTTTATTTAAAGTAATGAATCTTCTACTGTGGAAATCTTCATAAATATCTAATAGTTAATATGCAACATGATTTATCTGTGAATTTAATGAGAACATTGTATTAATGATCATTAAATTAAATGTATTTTATAATGTGTGACAGTAAATGATTCATCGCTGTGATGCAAATGTAACATCTGTATTCAGTTATAGACTTTATCATCTGTCTGTTTCACTTCCTTTTCTCCACTTTAAACTAACGAACTGTGAAGTCAAACTACAGCGATACTAAATGAACATATGGACTCTTAAATTTGTTTTAACTGCATTTGCAACAGTTTTTATACCTAACAATCGTTTAAATGTTACAGTAAAACATAAAACATAAATAACTTGAAATTAAATTTTGCTGTTATTTTCTGAACGTTAAAATGTTCCTGCAGAACAAATTTACAACCAAACATTATTAAACAAATATATTATTGGAAAAAAAGCGAAAATTATTCTGCATAAATTTCACCATGACATCTTCTTTAATACTAAAAGAATATTAATATTAATATTTTCCTAAACTTCAATACCAGCCAAGCTTAATAGACAGCAAAACATAATATCCACATGTAAATTATCCCAAAATAATTTTTCATTTTATAAAATTATGATGCAAAAGTTAGTATTAAAAGAATATTTCATATTGTATAAATTATAAATCTCTGGTACTTACAGTTAATGATGAGTTTGGTTCCTCCACCAAAAGTCCACCACAGTGATACAAACTCATTAAGTGGCCGTACAAAAACCTCCTGCACTGTGAACAAGCATCTATCCACTGAAAAAACTCTCTGCTTCCTCAATTAACACATAAACAATTATACTTTATTGAATCCATACATATAAAATTAATGATATCAATTGAAATTATTGTATAAATGAAGATTATTTCTTTAATTTTCTTTACTTTTCTACACCAGACAGAGAAACGATCACAGTCTCCTTGTAACTAAGTCATTTTTTCACATTTTCATATCAGTTGCTACATGGTTAAATGAACATGATGCTTTTTAATAATAATAATAACTAATAAACTCATATTAAGTAGATCTAAAATATGTTATTTATCTCCAATAAACCCTGTCAGTAGATTAAAGGCAGACAAACAGACATATCATACCAACCACAGTGGACACAAACTCATCCTTAAATCCTCAACTGCACTTCTAATATAAATATGTTTCTTCTATTATCCATTCAGATGATAGATGGTGTAAATCCAAGCAGTATTCCTCCTGATTTAGTGTCCCACGTTGCCTTCAGTGTGTTGAGAGCAGAGAAATGATTTCCATAGAGAGGAGGCTTTGCATCGTCAGCTGATCCTCCAGTGAACTGAGAAGGTTTATAGTCCTGTGAGTTCAACACTGCAGGACTCAGATGTGTCAGTCAACACAGCAGAAAGCACAACCAGCATGACTCTCATCACCATCCTCATCTGGACGCTGGCCTGCTGCTGTTTTACAGGTTCATTCACTCAGCAACATTTCAGACATGATGTGCTGCCTTTTCTCTCATTTATTTCTGCTGATAAATGAATGATTTGTTTTTGTCTGCAGGATGCAGCGGTCAGGTGACTGTGACTCAGCCTCCAGTAGTGACATCTACTCCAGGATCCACCGTCTCTCTCACCTGTAAGACCAGCCGAGCTGTTTACAATTCCAATAATATGTACTGGTATCAACAGAAATCTGGACAGACTCCAAAGCTCCTAATAAAACTTGTGAGCACACGTGTATCAGGAACAGCAGCTCGGTTTAGTGGCAGTGGAAGCAGCTCTGACTTCACTTTGACCATCAGTGGAGTTCAGACTGAAGACGCAGCAGTTTATTACTGTCAGAGTTACCACAGCGGTGGTGTGTTCACACAGTGATTTGTAGTCGTACAAAAACCTCCCTCAGTCCGACTGCAGAGACACTGAGCTGTTACAGCAGGAACCGACTGCAGCTGCTGAAGAGGAAGAGACTCTGACACAGACCACTGAACACAGAGCTGACAGGAACCTCACCAAGCACACACTACACATTCACACTAATAACTTCATTAAAAACATTATTAAAATATCTAATAACACATCATGTTCTGTTCACATTTACTCTCAGCTAAAGAGACAAATGTTGCCTGATCACATATTTGAGTCATGATTTCTTCCTCCATAAAAATCAAGTTCACATTATTCTCTGTATCTTTTTTTTAATAAAAAAAAAGATGTATTATTTACTTTTATTTACTTTAATGTAATATCACTCTCTATACCAATTTACAAAATATAAATATTGATATTTACATGATGAATCCAAAGCAAGTGGGCTATTAGTATACTTATTTTAAACCTGAGAGAGAGAGAGAGTATACTTTCAGTTTACTTTTGCTTATCAGAGATATACTTAAGTGTACTTAGCTTATACAGACAATTACAGAAAGGTATACTTGTAGTTAATCTTTTGATTGATTCTCCATTCACCGTGGAGACATGTGAGAAGAATTTTTTTTTTTTATCATCACAAAACATCAAGTCAAATAGCAAAAGGAGTAAGTCTCTTTATGTAATACATATAAATCATTGGCTAAGTACTATAAGTTAAAGTATACAAAATGTACTTTAATAAACTAAAAAGTGGGCTACAAGTATATAACTATTAAACTAAGAGTATACCTATTCACTTGTAGTATACTTGAACTTTACTTAACTTCATTAAATAAACTCTAAGTATACTACTTTGTCGTGAGGGTTTTCATTTTCCACAGAGAGGAGAATCAGTTGAAGTTATAAAACCAGTTAATTTCTTTCTACTCTTCATAAAATAAAAGAGCAAACACTTCATGAAGTTATGTATCAGTGAAATCTTTATTAGCAACAACATCAGTGATCAACATGGCAGTTATTAAGCTCACTCACATGAAGCTGCTGAGCGACACACATTCCTCTCTAAGTTGTTGTTGTCCAACACTTTACAGCAGTGTTGTTCTCTGTCACACAAAGCTTCAGTTTCCTCTACAAGCATTCAAACTGCTATTGATCAGAGCTGCTCCCCCCCACACAGAGCTCCTGTCCTGGGCTTCAGCCGGCCCCTCTAGCCCTTACACTGGCTCCTGTGGAGGGACTGGGTCTGGCTGTGGCCCTGATGGAGGACCCTGCAGGAGTACAGCTCTCCTTCCATCCAGCGCTCCTGGCTCAGGCTCAGGGTGCTGCTGCTGCTGTAGCGGCCGCTCTTCTCCTCCTCTGAGCTGCTCAGGACCCCCTCCGTCACCTCCGTACCGTCCACCTGCCAGCTCACCACGGCTCCCTGAGGAGAGTAGCCGGTCAGCAGGCAGGCCAGCGTGGCCGAGCCCCCAGAGAGCTGCTCAGAGGAGGGGGGAAGCAGAGAGACTGAGGGCCTGACCATGGTGCCAGCTGGAGGGGAGAGCAGAGACACACAAGGAGCAGATGAACTTCCACTGTAGGACAGACAGCTGGACATGAGACAGTTATGATACCTGACAGAGGTTAACACTACTGTGGATCAGCTGTGTGCATGATACTGTGATCAGACAGAGGAGAGGAGCTGACACATGGCAGGAAATGAGGAGTTAACAAATAAAACACAATAGTAAAACTTTGTTTTTTATTTAAAGTAATGAATCTTCTACTGTGGAACTCTTCATAAATATCTAATAATTAATATGCAACATGATTTATCTGTGAATTTAATGAGAACATTGTATTAATGATCATTAAATTGAATCTTTCTATTTTCTTTATGATGTGTGACAGTAAATGATTCATCGCTGTGATGCAAATGTAACATCTGTATTCAGTTAAAGACTTTATCATCTGTCTGTTTCACTTCCTTTTCACCACTTTAAACTAACGAACTGTGAAGTCAAACTACAGCGATACTAAATGAACATATGAACTCTTAAATTTGTTTTAACTGCATTTGCAACAGTTTTTATATCTAACAATCGTTTAAATGTTACAGTAAAACATAAAACATAAATAACTTGAAATTAAATTTTGCTGTTATTTTCTGAACGTTAAAATGTTCCTGCAGAACAAATTTACAACCAAACTTTATTAAACAAATATATTATTGGAAAAAAAGCGAAAATTATTCTGCATAAATTTCACCATGACATCTTCTTTAATACTAAAAGAATATTAATATTAATATTTTCCTAAACTTCAATACCAGCCAAGCTTAATAGACAGCAAAACATAATATCCACATGTAAATTATCCAAAAATAATTTTTCATTTTATAAAATTATGATGCAAAAGTTAGTATTAAAAGAATATTTCATATTGTATAAATTATAAATCTCTGGTACTTACAGTTAATGATGAGTTTGGTTCCTCCACCAAAAGTCCACCACAGTGATACAAACTCATTAAGTGGCTGTACAAAAACCTCCTGCACTGTGAACAAGCATCTATCCACTGAAAATACTCTCTGCTTTCTCAATTAACACAGAAACATTTATACTTTATTGAATCTATAAATATTTATTTAATGATATCAATTGAAATTATTGCATAAATGAAGATTAATTATATAATTTTGCTTTACTTTTCTACACCAGACAGAGAAACGATCACAGTCTCCTTGTAACAAAGTCATTTTTTCACAGTTTTATATCAGTTGCTACATGGTTAAATGAACATGATGTTTTTTAATAATAATAACTTATAAACTCATATTAAACAGATTTGAAATATGTTATTTATCTCCAGTAAACCCTGTCAGTAGATTAAAGGCAGACAAACAGACATATCATACCAACCACAGTGGACACAAACTCATCCTTAAATCCTCAACTGCACTTCTAATATAAATATGTTTCTTCTATTATCCATTCAGATGATAGATGGTGTAAATCCAAGCAGTAATCCTCCTGATTTAGTGTCCCACGTTGCCTTCAGTGTGTTGAGAGCAGAGAAATGATTTCCATAGAGAGGAGGCTTTGCATCGTCAGCTGATCCTCCAGTGAACTGAGAAGGTTTATAGTCCTGTGAGTTCAACACTGCAGGACTCAGATGTGTCAGTCAACACAGCAGAAAGCACAACCAGCATGACTCTCATCACCATCCTCATCTGGACGCTGGCCTGCTGCTGTTTTACAGGTTCATTCACTCAGCAACATTTCAGACATGATGTGCTGCCTTTTCTCTCATTTATTTCTGCTGATAAATGAATGATTTGTTTTTGTCTGCAGGATGCAGCGGTCAGGTGACTGTGACTCAGCCTCCAGTAGTGACATCTACTCCAGGATCCACCGTCTCTCTCACCTGTAAGACCAGCCAAGCTGTTGGAACATGTAGTAGTGTTGATTGTATGTTCTGGTATCAACAGAAATCTGGACAGCCTCCAAAGCTCCTAATAAGACATGTGAGCACACGTGTATCAGGAACAGCAGCTCGGTTTAGTGGCAGTGGAAGCAGCTCTGACTTCACTTTGACCATCAGTGGAGTTCAGACTGAAGACGCAGCAGTTTATTACTGTCAGAGTGTCCATAATGGACCAGTGTTCACACAGTGATTTGTAGTCGTACAAAAACCTCCCTCAGTCCGACTGCAGAGACACTGAGCTGTTACAGCAGGAACCGACTGCAGCTGCTGAAGAGGAAGAGACTTTGACACAGACCACTGAACACAGAGCTGACAGGAACCTCACCAAGCACACACTACACATTCACACTAATAACTTCATTAAAAAGATTATTAAAATATCTAATAACACATCATGTTCTGTTCACATTTACTCTCAGCTAAAGAGACAAATGTTGCCTGATCACATATTTAAGTCATGATTTCTTCCTCCCTAAAAGTAAAGTTCACATTATTCTCCAAGTTTTGTTTTATCAAAAAAAAGATGTATTATTTACTTTTATTTACTATAATGTAATATCACTCTCTATACCAATTTAAAAAATAGAAATATTGATATTTACATGATGAATCTTTAAGCAAGTGTGCTATTAGTATACTGTACTAATTTAAAACTTGAGAGAGAGAGAGTGTATACTTTCAGTTTACTTTTTATGTACTTATCAGAGATATACTTATGTATAGTATACTTGGATTATACTTGTACTTAATCTTTTGTTTGAAATATACTTAAAAAAAGTATAATTAAGTATTCTTTCCTTATAGGCCTACAGAAAAGAATACTTGGTTTGTAGTTGTATTAACTTTTTGATAGAGTAGCCTATTAAAGTGTGTGAGAGTTTGTAAAAGAATGTTTTGATATGAATTTACTTCAATTCATCAAGAATTTCTTCGTTCACCGTGGAGATGCGTTTAATGTTATGTTGTACATTTTACACTTCAAAAAAACTTAAATTGATTTCTAATTAAGGTGAACGTTCCAAGATAGCTACAAATTTGAAGTGAAAGCATGCAGATGATCAAGTAAAAAGCCTTAACAAGGCAGGTTTACTGTATAATAGCCATAGATAATAGCCGATGTAACATGATCAGCTCCTCTATCACATGCAGAGTCAGTTGAACAGTCTGCAGAGTAAAACACTGCAGATCATGTAAAGTCATAACAAAACACATGGACTTGTTCTCTGTCACTTCCTTGTTGATCGATGATGGAGATTCGAACTTCGTCAATTTGAAATTGATGCGAAAGGATGAATGATAGTTTTTTTTGTTTGGACCAATGAAACCACACACACATTCATCACACACACACCTGAGTGACGTATACCTGGTTCCACTGGGACTGTTGATGTTTTCCTTCTGTCAACCCTCAGAGGACTGTGTCTCTTATTGTGAAAAGCTTGTCTTGAATGAGCCTAACAAACTGAACCAGGATCAGTCTGTTTCATAAAGACACTCAGAGCTGATCAGAGCCTGAATTCATCAAAACGTGTCAGAGGAGGAAATCAGTCTGAACCGGACAAAAGCTTTCAGAGTGACACATGTTTGTTCCCTCTTTTAGGATGAAGAGTGAAAGGATTTTATCAACTTTCCTAACAGGAGATGACTCATATTTCAGCTGAAATGTATCAGAGCTGCAGAGGAGTTTAACCTGTCAGCAGCTGCTGGTGGAGCTCACACTGATGTTTTGGGAACGCTTGATGACATTAAACTTATTCAAAGATCTTTTGGGGAAAAAAAGCTGAATAATATTATTTTGTCATCCATTAACACAACTTTGGGGTGAAGCCCTGAATTTGATTGTGTAGGGATTTGGCTGTAACAGGTTTTGGTTATTAGAAAATTAATTAACAAATAATAATATAATTATTAATATTAATAAAGATTATCAATAAACATTAATAATAAACGGGGCACCACCCTGGAATCAGGGCAAATGACCAAAACGTTAATATAGTCTCATTATATATGCTAAACTATCAATTTGGAACTTTGATTAATAATTAAATTAATAACTATAACCAAAATAGATAGTAAAGGTTGAAGTATATCGGAGTTCTTGACATAGCAGAGGTTGGCATTATTCACTCTTGTGCAACATTAAAGAGACCAGCATGTATATTCCACAAACACTTATTTACAAGATAATGAAGGTTTAAAACACAATATTAATCTAACTAAATAACTAAACTAAACAAACCAAACACAGTGTGTACGCATGTGTGTGTGTGTGTGTGTGTGTGTGTGTGTGTGAGAGAGAGAGAGAGAGAGATAGAGAGAGAGGGAGAGAGACAAGATGGCGTGATGTGGGGGTTAAGATTATCTGAAGCTGTATGTTTATGTTTAACTAAATTCAAAGTTTATGTATGTGATCTTAATGTGTGTTAGATATGCAGTGGGTTAGAAAAGATGGTTAGTTTGCATGCAAGACCTTGTCTATGTGAAGCATAAACTAAACACATCAGATGTGGCGAAGCCAGTTACCCAAATATCAAATACAGATAAATCACCAGTCAAACTCAATGAATAACATTAAACCAAATTAATACAAGTACTTTCTAGAAATCAAAGTTGAACAGTCTTGCTCAGCCATGTGCGATTGCTAATTCTAAGGTAAGCCCAGTACGTTACCAATCCATGGAAGAAAAGGGTTTGTAATTCCATGTGTTGAAGTTGTGGTTCCAAGTCAAAGATGTCGTCTTTGCTATGCTCCAATCAAGTTGTTGCTTGAAGTTAGTTGGTCAAAGGCAGGCTCTCGCGTCGTCTGCCTTTTGGTTTCCTTGTGTTCCTATGGATGGCTGTTTCCTAACAGGCCATAGATTAGAAGCAGTACTACTTCCGGTCTGGAGAGCAGCAGCTCACCTCTCGCAGGTCAGGAGAGATGAGGAGAATGAGCAGAAAGAGGAGGAACAAAGAGATTCCTCTGGTTTTGTCCTGGGTGAATTTCACACCTATGTGTGAAATGCTACAGTAGCCAATGGCAACTGAGCTTAATCCACAGCCAATGGCTGCATAATCAAGGATCCTGAGAAGCACAGTTCATTGTCTTTTCCACCAGAAATGGCAGGTCCCTACAATTGAAACATTTAAGTCAAGTCAAGTCAATTTTATTTGCATAACCCAATATCACAAATCACAACTTTGCCTTTACAATCTGAACAGGTTACGACACTCCTTGTCCTTTTAAGTACGACCATCTCATTGAATGAGGAAAAGCTCCCCCAAAACAACCCCTTTAACAGGGAAAAAATATGGAAGAAACCTCAAGAAGAGCAACAGAGGAGGGATCCCTCTTCCAGGACAGACAGAGGTGCAATTTAAGTCCCTTTAAGGGATAGTTACCACTTCTTCAATCAATCTTTAAACCATGCAGATAATCCATTAAAACCCCTTAATAGTTTTTATGCACCAAATATTTGGAACAAGCTCCCAGAAAACTGCAGGACTGCTACAACTCTAAGTTCTTTTAAAACAAAGCTTAAAACGTTCCTGTTTGCTGCTGCCTTTAATTAAACCAGATAATGATCTTATACTGCATTAGAGCTTTTACTCTTTTGTGTTTTATTCTTTTTTAACTTCAATCCTAGCTTTTATTTTTAGCTTATTTTTATTTTCTAATCTTTAATGTTTTTATGTTTTTATGTTTTTATAACTGTTTTAATTATGTCTTAATGTTCTTTTGCACTTTGTCGCAATGTTCTTGAATGTTTATGTAAAGCACTTTGAATTTCCCTGTTGCTAAAATGTGCTCTACAAATAAAGCTGCCTTGCCTTAACAGGAAAGACGACTGATTCAAAATAAAAGCCAGAAGACGGAGGGTTTTAAAAAAACTCAATGTAGGAGATAACCAAGAAGAGAATATTGGATCGTGTTTTCTCAACTGTAAGAATCTGTATGATCTGACCTCTGACCCTGACCTGAAGTACATGATCAAAGAAAAGAGCTAAGGACTGAATACAAAATTAATGTCATGTCAATCTGGAGTTGTTGTGAACCTGCACATCCAGCAGATGACACCTTTGCTGCGTTTAAAAAAAGAAAAAAAAACATGATATGACCCCTGACCCCACAAGACCACAGTGTCACAGCTGAAGCAACTGGATTAACTGACTGAAGTACATGATGATGAAAAGAGCTAAGAGTTAGCCAGAGTTGTTGTGAACCTGGACAGCCAGCAGAAAGCAGCCTGCATCTATTTATGACCTTTGGGAAACTTTGCAAAGACAGAAACAGCAGAGAGATGAGGAACAGAGAGTCTAAAGTTTCTACATGTTCTTAGTCAGTCCACAGGGAGACGGAGCCTCTACCTACTCCACTTCATCTCTCCCTTTCAGTTTCACAAGAACAGGTGTGTGTTTGCCTTCTTAAATGTATTTTTGCATGATTTTACTGCATCACTGCTCCTCACAGTTTAAGTTCTCCTGTCACAGAGAGTCTGAACTGTTTTCATGCACTCACACTGAAAACTGCATCAGGATGATGTTGTCAATAACTCTGATTGTCGTGTTGGGTTTTCTGAGTCAGGGTGAGAGATTCTGAAAATGTATCTGACATTGTGGCTTTATTTGATGTCTAATTTATTATCATCTAAACTGCTGATTCTCAAGGTTTATATTTCATTTCTCATTTCAGAGTCTTCTGCAAACAAATTTCTGACTTAGGCTGACAAATCCAAATCTGTTAGTGTTGGAGGGACCGTGAGCATCAGCGCCACAGGGAGTTCAGATATTGCTGCTGATCTCAGTTGGTACCTTCAGAAACCTGGACAGGCTCCCATACTCCTTATATACAAAGCATCAACTCTCTTCTCAGGGACTGCGTCTCGATTCAGTGGCAGTAGATCTGGTTCTCACTACACTTTAACCATCACAGGTGTTCAGACTGACGATGCTGGAGATTACTTCTGTCTGGGCTACCATGGTAGAGGAGTGTTCACACAGTGATTTAGAACCGTACAAAAACCCTCTTCAGTTTGACTGAAGTGAAACCGGCCTGCTGCAGGTGCAGAGGGTTGGTGAAGAGACTGTGATGAGGAGAACTGGTCCAGTGAACACAACACAAGAGTCATCAAGCAGAACCACAATGAATCTAAATAAAACTGGAACAAACTCACAGACGCTCTTCATATACAGTTTAAACTTATAATCTTGTCATTCAGTCTCTTTATGAGTAAACTGGGGAGGTCAAATTCTTGTTGGACTTTAGCCACTGATATCAAAACATGTTGAAAAGTGTTTCTACCAACAGCTGCACAAAACAATCTAATGTAAAAGAAAATTCCAATTTACCATTCTTCATTTTAAAAATCCAAAATATTTCATTTTCTAAACAGAGCCTTTCCTTTCAAAATATCACAAAGAAGTAAAAAAAATACAACCACTAACAAAGTACTATTTATGTAAACCTGATATACTAAAAGGTATAGTATATGATGTTTTATACTGAGATGACCAAGACTATATTTTTCATAATAAATATATAATAAAGGAAATACAAAGACACTCATTTATTATAATCCACAGTTTTATTTAATGATGGTTTAATGTTCATGTCACATTTCTGATGAATGAACAGTTCATGTTGGAGTGAAACTAAACTAAAATTCAGTTTATTTTGAAAAGTATTGAACATAACATGCAGAAGATCCATATAAGAAAGCAGCATGCATACTGAACGGAAAATGATTGTATAAAGAAGATTAATTATTTAATTTTTCTTTACTTTTCTACACCAGACAGAGAAACGATCACAGTCTCCTTGTAACAAAGTCATTTTTTCACAGTTTTATATCAGTTGCTACATGGTTAAATGAACATGATGCTTTTTAATAAACTTCTAATATAAATATGTTTCTTCTATTATCCATTCAGATGATAGATGGTGTAAATCCAAGCAGTATTCCTCCTGATTTAGTGTCCCACGTTGCCTTCAGTGTGTTGAGAGCAGAGAAATGATTTCCATAGAGAGGAGGCTTTGCATCGTCAGCTGATCCTCCAGTGAACTGAGAAGGTTTATAGTCCTGTGAGTTCAACACTGCAGGACTCAGATGTGTCAGTCAACACAGCAGAAAGCACAACCAGCATGACTCTCATCACCATCCTCATCTGGACGCTGGCCTGCTGCTGTTTTACAGGTTCATTCACTCAGCAACATTTCAGACATGATGTGCTGCCTTTTCTCTCATTTATTTCTGCTGATCAATGAATGATTTGTTTTTGTCTGCAGGATGCAGCGGTCAGGTGACTGTGACTCAGCCTCCAGTAGTGACATCTACTCCAGGATCCACCGTCTCTCTCACCTGTAAGACCAGCCGAGCTGTTTACAGATACAGTCGTTATGATTATATGTTCTGGTATCAACAGAAATCTGGACAGCCTCCAAAGCTTCTAATAAGACATGCGAGCACACGTGTATCAGGAACAGCAGCTCGGTTTAGTGGCAGTGGAAGCAGCTCTGACTTTACTTTGACCATCAGTGGAGTTCAGACTGAAGACGCTGCAGTTTACTACTGTCAGAGTCGCCATCAAATAAACAGTGCTTGGGTGTTCACACAGTGATTTGTAGTCGTACAAAAACCTCCCTCAGTCCGACTGCAGAGACACTGAGCTGTTACAGCAGGAACCGACTGCAGCTGCTGAAGAGGAAGAGACTCTGACACAGACCACTGAACACAGAGCTGACAGGAACCTCACCAAGCACACACTACACATTCACACTAATAACTTCATTAAAGAGATTATTAAAATATCTAATAACACTTCATGTTCTGTTCACATTTACTCTCAGCTAAAGAGACAAATGTTGCCTGATCACATATTTGAGGCATGATTTCTTCCTCCCTAAAAGTAAAGTTCCCATTATTCTCCAAGTTTTTTTTTAATAAAAAAAAGATGTATTATTTACTTTTCTTTATTATAATGTAAAATCACTCTTTATACCAATTTAAAAAGGAGAAATATTAATATTTACATGATGAATCCAAAGCAAGTGTGCTATTAGTATACTTAATTTAAACTTAAAACAAGAGAGTATACTTTTAATTTACTATTTATGGACTTATCAGAGATATACTTAAGTATACTTAGCTTATACAGACAATTGCAGAAAAGTATAATATACTTGGATTATACTTTTACTTAATCTTTTGATCGAGATATACTTAGGAAAAGTATAATTAAGTAGTCTTGCCTTATAGGCCTACAGAAAGATATACTTGGCTTGTAGTTGTACTAACTTTTTGTTAGAGTAGCCTATTAAAGTGTGTGAGAGTTTGTAAATGAATGTTTTGATATGAATTTACTTCAATTCATCAAGAATTTTCTACGTTGTTGGATTCTTCGTTCACCGTGGAGACATGTGAGAAAAATGTATTTCTTTTTTTATCATAACAAAACATCAAGTCAAATAGCAAAAGGAGAAAGTCTCTTTATGTAATACATATAAATCATTAGCTAAGTACTATAAGTTAAAGTATACAAAGTGAACTTTCATAAATTATAAAGTGGGCTACAAGTATATAACTATTAAACTAAGAGTATACCTATTAACTTGTAGTATACTTGAACTTTGCTTAACTTCATTAAATAAACTCTAAGTATACTACTTTGTCGTGAGGGTTTTCATTTTCCACAGAGAGGAGAATCAGTTGAAGTTATAAAACCAGTTCATTTCTTTCTACTCTTCATAAAATAAAAGAGCAAACACTTCATGAAGTTATGTATCAGTGAAATCTTTATTAGCAACAACATCAGTGATCAACATGACAGTTATTAAGCTCACTCGCATGAAGCTGCTGAGCGACACACATTCCTCTCTAAGTTGTTGTTGTCCAACACTTTACAGCAGTGTTGTTCTCTGTCACACAAAGCTTCAGTTTCCTCTACAAGCATTCAAACTGCTATTGATCAGAGCTGCTCCCCCCCACACAGAGCTCCTGTCCTGGGCTTCAGCCGGCCCCTCTAGCCCTTACACTGGCTCCTGTGGAGGGACTGGGTCTGGCTGTGGCCCTGATGGAGGACCCTGCAGGAGTACAGCTCTCCTTCCATCCAGCGCTCCTGGCTCAGGCTCAGGGTGCTGCTGCTGCTGTAGCGGCCGCTCTTCTCCTCCTCTGAGCTGCTCAGGACCCCCTCCGTCACCTCCGTACCGTCCACCTGCCAGCTCACCACGGCTCCCTGAGGAGAGTAGCCGGTCAGCAGGCAGGCCAGCGTGGCCGAGCCCCCAGAGAGCTGCTCAGAGGAGGGGGGAAGCAGAGAGACTGAGGGCCTGACCATGGTGCCAGCTGGAGGGGAGAGCAGAGACACACAAGGAGCAGATGAACTTCCACTGTAGGACAGACAGCTGGACATGAGACAGTTATGATACCTGACAGAGGTTAACACTACTGTGGATCAGCTGTGTGCATGATACTGTGATCAGACAGAGGAGAGGAGCTGACACATGGCAGGAAATGAGGAGTTAACATATAAAACACAATAGTAAAACTTTGTTTCATATTTAAAGTGATGAATCTTCTACTGTGGAACTCTTCATAAATATCTAATAATTAATATGCAACATGACTTATCTGTGATTTTAAATGAGAACATTGTATTAATGATCATTAAAT
This sequence comes from Sebastes umbrosus, assembly GCF_015220745.1. Classification (NCBI taxonomy): domain Eukaryota; kingdom Metazoa; phylum Chordata; class Actinopteri; order Perciformes; family Sebastidae; genus Sebastes; species Sebastes umbrosus. Next base: position 22,600,734 of record NC_051284.1, on the reverse strand, counting down.
TAAATCTTCTTTATAATGTGTGACAGTAAATGATTCATTGCTGCGATGCAAATGTAACATCTGTATTCAGTTATAGACTTTATCATCTGTCTGTTTCACTTCCTTTTCTCCACTTTAAACTATCGAACTGTGAAGTCAAACTACAGCGATACTAAATGAACATATGGACTCTTTTAACGGCATTTGCAACAGTTTTTATACCTAACAATCATTTAAATGTTATAGTAAAACATAAAACATAAGAAACTTGAAATTAGATTTTGCTGTTATTTTCTGAACATTAAAATGTTCCTGCAGAACAAATTTACAACCAAACATCATTAAACAAATATATTATTGGAAAAAAAGCAAAAAATGATTCTGCATATATTTCACCATAACATCTTGTTTAATACTAAAAGAATATTAACATTAATATTTTCCTAAACTTCAATATCAGCCAAGCTTAATAGACATCAAAATATATTCGCATCTTGTAATTTATCCAAAATATTTTTTTAATTTTTTTAAAATTCTGATGCAAATTTTAGTATTAAAAGAATATTTCATGTTGTATAAATTATAAATCTCTGGTACTTACAGTTAATGATGAGTTTGGTTCCTCCACCAAAAGTCCTCCACAGTGATACAAACTCATTAAGTGGCCGTACAAAAACCTCCTGCACTGTGAACAAGCATCTATCCACTGAAAATACTCTCTGCTCTCTCAATTAACATAGAAACATTTATACTTTATTGAATTTACAAATATTAAATTAATGATATCAATTGAAATTATTGTATAAATGAAGATTATTTCTTTAATTTTGCTTTACTTTTCTACACCAGACAGAGAAATGATCACAGTCTCCTTGTAACAAAGTCATTTTTTCACAGTTTTATATCAGTTGCTACATGGTTAAATGAACATGATGCTTTTTAATAATAATAATAATTCATAAAATCATATTAAGCAGAACTGAAATATGTTATTTATCTCCAGTAAACCCTGTCAGTAGATTAAAAGCAGACAAACAGACATATCATACCAACCACAGTGGACACAAACTCATCCTTAAATCCTCAACTGCACTTCTAATATAAATATGTTTCTTCTATTATCCATTCAGATGATAGATGGTGTAAATCCAAGCAGTATTCCTCCTGATTTAGTGTCCCACGTTGCCTTCAGTGTGTTGAGAGCAGAGAAATGATTTCCATAGAGAGGAGGCTTTGCATCGTCAGCTGATCCTCCAGTGAACTGAGAAGGTTTATAGTCCTGTGAGTTCAACACTGCAGGACTCAGATGTGTCAGTCAACACAGCAGAAAGCACAACCAGCATGACTCTCATCACCATCCTCATCTGGACGCTGGCCTGCTGCTGTTTTACAGGTTCATTCACTCAGCAACATTTCAGACATGATGTGCTGCCTTTTCTCTCATTTATTTCTGCTGATCAATGAATGATTTGTTTTTGTCTGCAGGATGCAGCGGTCAGGTGACTGTGACTCAGCCTCCAGTAGTGACATCTACTCCAGGATCCACCGTCTCTCTCACCTGTAAGACTAACCCTGCTGTTTACAGTGACATTTACATGAACTGGTATCAACAGAAATCTGGACAGCCTCCAAAGCTCATAATAAGAGTTGTGAGCACACGTGAATCAGGAACAGCAGCTCGGTTTAGTGGCAGAGGAAGAAGCTCCGACTTCACTTTGACCATCAGTGGAGTTCAGACTGAAGACGCAGCAGTTTATTACTGTCAGAGTTACCACAGCGGTGGTGTGTTCACACAGTGATTTGTAGTCGTACAAAAACCTCCCTCAGTCCGACTGCAGAGACACTGAGCTGTTACAGCAGGAACCGACTGCAGCTGCTGAAGAGGAAGAGACTCTGACACAGACCACTGAACACAGAGCTGACAGGAACCTCACCAAGCACACACTACACATTCACACTAATAACTTCATTAAAAACATTATTAAAAAATCTAATGACACATCATGTTCTGTTCACATTTACTCTCAGCTAAAGAGACAAATGTTGCCTGATCACATATTTGAGTCATGATTTATTCCTCCCTAAAAGTAAAGTTCACATTATTCTCCAAGTTTCTTTTAATCAAAAAGTTGTAATATTTACTTTTCTTTACTATAATGTAATATCACTCTCAGTGTGCTATTAGTATACTGTACTCATTTTAAACTTGAGAGAGAGAGTATACTTTCAGTGTACTTTTTATGTACTTATCAGAGATCTACTTATGTATAGTATACTTGGATTATACATGTACTTAATGTTTTGATTGAGATATACTTAAGAAAAGTATAATTAAGTAGTCTTGCCTTATAGGCCTACAGAAAAGAATACTTGGCTTGTAGTTGTATTAACTTTTTGATAGAGTAGCCTATTAAAGTGTGTGAGAGTTTGTAAAAGAATGTTTTGATATGAATTTACTTCAATTCATCAAGAATTTCTTCGTTCACCGTGGAGATGCGTGTAATGTTATGTTGTACATTTTACACTTCAAAAAAACTTAAATTAATTTCTAATTAAGGTGAACGTTCCAAGGTAGCTACACATTTTAAGTGAAAGCATGCAGATGATCAAGTAAAAAGCCTTAACAAGGCAGGTTTACTGTATAATAACCATAGATAATAGCCGATGTAACATGATCAGCTCCTCTATCACATGCAGAGTCAGTTGAACAGTCTGCAGAGTAAAACAATGCAGATAATGTAAAGTCATAACAAAACACATGGACTTGTTCTCTGTTACTTCCTTGTTGATCGATGATGGAGCTTCGAACTTCGACAATTTGAAATTGATGCAAAAGGATGAATGATAGTTTTTGTTGTTTGGACCAATGAAACCACACACACATTCATCACACACACACACACCTGAGTGACGTATACCTGGTCCCACTGGGACTGTTGATGTTTTCCTTCTGTCAACCCTCAGATGACTGTGTCTCTTATTGTGAAAAGCTTGTCTTGAATGAGCCTAACAAACTGAACCAGGATCAGTCTGTTTCATAAAGACACTCAGAGCTGATCAGAGCCTGAATTCATCAAAACGTCTCAGAGGAGGAAATCAGGCCGAACCAGACAAAAGCTTTCAGAGTGACACATGTTTGTTCCCTCTTTTAGGATGAAGAGTGAAAGGATTTGATCAACTTTCCTAACAGGAAGTGACTCATATCTCAGCTGAAATGTATCAGAGCTGCAGAGGAGTTTAACCTGTCAGCAGCTGCTGGTGGAGCTCACACGGATGTTTTGGGAACGCTTGATGACATTAAACTTATTCAAAGATCTTTTGGGGAAAACCCCCTGTCCTTTTAAGTACGACCATCTCATCGAATGAGGAAAAACTCCCCCCAAAACAACCCCTTTAACAGGGAAAAAATATGGAAGAAACATCAAGAAGAGCAACAGAGGAGGGATCCCTCTTCCAGGACAGACAGAAGTGCAATTTTAGTCCCTTTAAGGGATAGTTACCACTTCTTCAATCATCTTTAACCCATGCAAGTAATCCATTTAAAACCCCTTAACAAGAAAGAGGACTGATTAAAGATAAAAGCCAGAAGACGGAGGGTTTTAAAAAAACTAAATTGAGGAGATAACGAAGAAGAGAATATTGGATTGAGTTTTCTCAACTGTAAGAGCCGTAAAGGGCACATTATCATATTTTATTATTTTTAGGTTTATCCAGCAACATGATCTGACCTCTGACCCTGACCTGAAGTACATGATCCAGAAAAGAGCTAAGGACTGAATTCAAAATCAATCTCATGTCAATCTGGAGTTGTTGTGAACCTGCACAGCCAGCAGATGGCACCTTTGCTGCATTTTAAAAAAGAAAAATAACATGATCTGACCCCTGACCCCACAAGACCACAGTGTCACAGCTAAAACATCTGGATTAACAGACTGAAGTACACGATCATGATAAGAGCTAAGAGTTAGCCAGAGTTGTTGTGAACCTGGACAGCCAGCAGAGAGCAGCCTGCATCTATTTATGACCTTTAGGAAACTTTGCAAAGACAGAAACAGCAGAGATGAGGAACAGAGAGTCTAAAGTTTCTACATGTTCTTTGTCAGTCCACAGGGAGACGTAGCCTCTACCTACTCCACCTCATCTCTCCCTTTCAGTTTCACAAGAACAGGTGTGTGTTTGCCTTCTTTAATGTATTTTTGCATGTTTTTACTGCATCACTGCTCCTCACAGTTTAAGTTCTCATGTCACAGAGAGTCTGAACTGTTTTCATGCACTCACACTGAAAACTGCATCAGGATGATGTTGTCAATAACTCTGATTGTCGTGTTGGGTTTTCTGAGTCAGGGTGAGAGATTCTGAAAATGTATCTGACATTGTGGCTTTAATTGATGTCTAATTTATTATCATCTCAACTGCTGATTCTCAAGGTTTATATTTCATTTCTCATTTCAGAGACTTCTGCAAACAAGTTTCTGACTCAGGCTGACAAATCCAAGTCTGTTAGTGTTGGAGGGACCGTGAGCATCAGCGCCACAGGGAGTTCAGATATTGGTGGTACTCTCTATTGGTACCTTCAGAAACCTGGACAGGCTCCCAAACTCCTTATATACAGAGTATCAAATCTCTTCTCAGGGACTGCGTCTCGATTCAGTGGCAGTAGATCTGGTTCTGACTACACTTTAACCATCACAGGTGTTCAGACTGACGATGCTGGAGATTACTACTGTCTGGGCTACCATAGTGGCTATGTGTTCACACAGTGATTTAGAGCCGTACAAAAACCTCCTTCAGTTTGACTGAAGTGAAACCGGCCTGCTGCAGGTGCAGAGGGTTGGTGAAGAGACTGTGATGAGGAGAACTGGTCCAGTGAACACAACACAAGAGTCATCAAGCAGAACCACGATGAATCTAAATAAAACTGGAACAAACTCACAGACGCTCTTCATATACAGTTTAAACTTATATTATTGTCCCTTTATGAGTAAACTGGGGAGGATAAACTCTTGTTCTCTTGTTGGACTATAGCCACTGATATCAAAAAATGTTGAAAAGTGTTTCTACCAACAGCTGCACAAAACAATCTAATATAACAGAAAATTCCAATTTACCATTTTTCATTTTAAAAATCCAAAATATTTAATTTTCTAAACAGAGCCTTTCCTTTCAAAATATCACTAAGTATTAAAAAAAATACAACCACTAACAAAGTACTATTTATGTAAACCTGATATACTAAAAGGTATAGTATATGATGTTTGATACTGAGATGACCAAGACTGTATTTTTCATAATAAATATATAATAAAGGAAATACAAAGACAGTGACTAATCCACAGTTTTATTTAATGATGGTTTAATGTTCATGCCACATTTCTGATGAATGAACAGTTCATGTTGGAGTGAAACTAAACTAAAATTCAGTTTATTTTGAAAAATATTGAACATAACATGCAGAAGATCCATATAAGAAAGCAGCATGCACACTGAATTGAAAATTATTGTATAAAGAAGATTAATTCTTTAATTTTGCTTTACTCTTCTACACCAGACAGAGAAACGATCACAGTCTCCTTGTAACAAAGTCATTTTTTTTACAGTTTTATATCAGTTGCTACATGGATAAATGAACATGATGCTTTTTAGTAATAATAACTCATAAACTAATATTAAAAAGAACTGAAATATGTTATTTATCTCCGGTAAACCCTGTCAGTAGATTAAAGGCAGACAAACAGACATATCATACCAACCACAGTGGACACAAACTCATCCTTAAATCCTCAACTGCACTTCTAATATAAATATGTTTCTTCTATTATCCATTCAGATGATAGATGGTGTAAATCCAAGCAGTATTCCTCCTGATTTAGTGTCCCACGTTGCCTTCAGTGTGTTGAGAGCAGAGAAATGATTTCCATAGAGAGGAGGCTTTGCATCGTCAGCTGATCCTCCAGTGAACTGAGAAGGTTTATAGTCCTGTGAGTTCAACACTGCAGGACTCAGATGTGTCAGTCAACACAGCAGAAAGCACAACCAGCATGACTCTCATCACCATCCTCATCTGGACGCTGGCCTGCTGCTGTTTTACAGGTTCATTCACTCAGCAACATTTCAGACATGATGTGCTGCCTTTTCTCTCATTTATTTCTGCTGATAAATGAATGATTTGTTTTTGTCTGCAGGATGCAGCAGTCAGGTGACTGTGACTCAGCCTCCAGTAGTGACATCTACTCCAGGATCCACCGTCTCGCTCACCTGTAAGACCAGCCGAGCTGTTTACAGTGACAGTAGTTATGGTGATCGTATGTACTGGTATCAACAGAAATCTGGACAGCCTCCAAAGCTTCTAATAAAACTTGTGAGCACACGTGTATCAGGAACAGCAGCTCGGTTTAGTGGCAGTGGAAGCAGATCTGACTTTACTTTGACCATCAGTGGAGTTCAGACTGAAGACGCAGCAGTTTATTACTGTCAGAGTTACCACAGCGGTGGTGTGTTCACACAGTGATTTGTAGTCGTACAAAAACCTCCCTCAGTCCGACTGCAGAGACACTGAGCTGTTACAGCAGGAACCGACTGCAGCTGCTGAAGAGGAAGAGACTCTGACACAGACCACTGAACACAGAGCTGACAGGAACCTCACCAAGCACACACTACACATTCACACTAATAACTTCATTAAAAACATTATTAAAATATCTAATAACATATCATGTTCTGTTCACATTTACTCTCAGCTAAAGAGACAAATGTTGCCTGATCACATATTTGAGTCATGATTTCTTCCTCCCTAAAAATCAAGTTCTTGTTATTCTCCACATTGTTTTTAATAAAAAAAAAAAAATTATTATTTACTTTTCTTTACTGTAATGTAATATCACTCTCTATACCAATTTAAAAATGAGAAATATTGATGTTTACATGATGAATCAAAAGCAAGTGTGCTATTAGTATACTTATCTTAAACTTGAGAGAGAGAGAGAGTATACTTTTAGTTGAATTTTTATGTACTTATCAGAGATATACTTATGTATACTTAGCTTATACAGACAATTGCAGAAAAGTATAGTATACTTGGCTTATACTTTTACTTAATCTTTTGATCGAGATATACTTAAGAAAAGTATAATTAAGTATTCTTACCTTGTAGGCCTACAGAAAGGTATACTTGACTTGTAGTTGCACTAACTTTTTGATAGAGTAGCCTATTAAAGTGTGTGAGAGTTTGTAAAGAAATGTTTTGATATGAATTTACTTCAATTCATCAAGAATTTTCTACGTTGTTGGATTCTTCGTTCACCATGGGGACATGAGAGTAAAATGTATTTATTTTTTTATCATCACAAAACATCAAGTCAAATAGCAAAAGGAGTCTCTTTATGTAATACATATAAATCATTAGCTAAGTACTATAAGTTAAAGTATACAAAGTTAACCTTCATAAACTAAAAAGTGGGCTCCAAGTATATAACTATTAAACTAAGAGTATACCTATTCACTTGTAGTATACTTGAACTTTACTTAACTTCATAAAATAAACTTGAAGTATACTACTTTGTCGTGAGGGTTTTCATTTTCCACAGAGAGGAGAATCAGTTGAAGTTATAAAACCAGTTAACTTCTTTCTACTCTTCATAAAATAAAAGAGCAAACACTTCATGAAGTTATGTATCAGTGAAATCTTTATTAGCAACAACATCAGTGATCAACATGACAGTTATTAAGCTCACTCACATGAAGCTGCTGAGCGACACACATTCCTCTCTAAGTTGTTGTTGTCCAACACTTTACAGCAGTGTTGTTCTCTGTCACACAAAGCTTCAGTTTCCTCTACAAGCATTCAAACTGCTATTGATCAGAGCTGCTCCCCCCACACACAGAGCTCCTGTCCTGGGCTTCAGCCGGCCCCTCTAGCCCTTACACTGGCTCCTGTGGAGGGACTGGGTCTGGCTGTGGCCCTGATGGAGGACCCTGCAGGAGTACAGCTCTCCTTCCATCCAGCGCTCCTGGCTCAGGCTCAGGGTGCTGCTGCTGCTGTAGCGGCCGCTCTTCTCCTCCTCTGAGCTGCTCAGGACCCCCTCCGTCACCTCCGTACCGTCCACCTGCCAGCTCACCACGGCTCCCTGAGGAGAGTAGCCGGTCAGCAGGCAGGCCAGCGTGGCCGAGCCCCCAGAGAGCTGCTCAGAGGAGGGGGGAAGCAGAGAGACTGAGGGCCTGACCATGGTGCCAGCTGGAGGGGAGAGCAGAGACACACAAGGAGCAGATGAACTTCCACTGTAGGACAGACAGCTGGACATGAGACAGTTATGATACCTGACAGAGGTTAACACTACTGTGGATCAGCTGTGTGCATGATACTGTGATCAGACAGAGGAGAGGAGCTGACACATGGCAGCAAATGAGGAGTTAACATATAAAACACAATAGTAAAACTATGTTTTTTATTTAAAGTAATGAATCTTCTACTGTGGAACTCTTCTTATATATCTAATAGTTAATATGCAACATGACTTATCTGTGATTTTAAATGAGAACATTGTATTAATGATTATTAAATTAAATCTTCTTTATAATGTGTGACAGTAAATGATTCATTGCTGTGATGCAAATGTAACATCTGTATTCAGTTATAGACTTTATCATCTGTCTGTTTCACTTCCTTTTCTTCACTTTAAGCTAACGAACTGTGAAGTCAAGCTACAGCGATAATAAATGAACATATGGACTCTTAAATTTGTTTTAACTGCATTTGCAACAGTTTTTATACCTAACAATCGTTTAAATGTTATAGTAAAACATAAAACATAAGAAACTTGAAATTAGATTTTGCTGTTATTTTCTGAACGTTAAAATGTTCCTGCAGAACAAATTTACAACCAAACATCATTAAACAAATATATTATTGGAAAAAAAGCAAAAAATGATTCTGCATATATTTCACCATAACATCTTCTTTAATACTAAAAGAATATTAACATTAATATTTTCCTAAACTTCAATATCAGCCAAGCTTAATAGACATCAAAAAATAATATCCGCATCATGTAATTTATCCAAAATATTTTTTTAATTTTTTTAAAATTCTGATGCAAATTTTAGTATTAAAAGAATATTTCATGTTGTATAAATTATAAATCTCTGGTACTTACAGTTAATGATGAGTTTGGTTCCTCCACCAAAAGTCCTCCACAGTGATACAAACTCATTAAGTGGCCGTACAAAAACCTCCTGCACTGTGAACAAGCATCTATCCACTGAAAATACTCTCTGCTTTCTCAATTAACATAGAAACATTTATATTTTATTGAATTTACAAATATTAAATTAATGATGTCAATTGAAATTATTGTATAAATGAAGATTATTTCTTTAATTTTGCTTTACTTTTCTACACCAGACAGAGAAACGATCACAGTCTCATTGTAACAAAGTCATTTTTTCACAGTTTTATATCAGTTGCTACATGGTTAAATGAATATGATGCTTTTTAATAATAATAATAATTCATAAAATCATATTAAGCAGAACTGAAATATGTTATTTATCTCCAGTAAACCCTGTCAGTAGATTAAAGGCAGACAAACAGACATATCATACCAACCACAGTGGACACAAACTCATCCTTAAATCCTCAACTGCACTTCTAATATAAATATGTTTCTTCTATTATCCATTCAGATGATAGATGGTGTAAATCCAAGCAGTATTCCTCCTGATTTAGTGTCCCACGTTGCCTTCAGTGTGTTGAGAGCAGAGAAATGATTTCCATAGAGAGGAGGCTTTGCATCGTCAGCTGATCCTCCAGTGAACTGAGAAGGTTTATAGTCCTGTGAGTTCAACACTGCAGGACTCAGATGTGTCAGTCAACACAGCAGAAAGCACAACCAGCATGACTCTCATCACCATCCTCATCTGGACGCTGGCCTGCTGCTGTTTTACAGGTTCATTCACTCAGCAACATTTCAGACATGATGTGCTGCCTTTTCTCTCATTTATTTCTGCTGATCAATGAATGATTTGTTTTTGTCTGCAGGATGCAGCGGTCAGGTGACTGTGACTCAGCCTCCAGTAGTGACATCTACTCCAGGATCCACCGTCTCGCTCACCTGTAAGACCAGCCAAGCTGTTTACACAGAGAGTACTTATGGTGATCGTATGTTCTGGTATCAACAGAAATCTGGACAGCCTCCAAAGCTCCTAATAAAATATGTGAGCACACGTGTATCAGGAACAGCAGCTCGGTTTAGTGGCAGTGGAAGCAGATCTGACTTCACTTTTACCATCAGTGGAGTTCAGACTGAAGACGCAGCAGTTTATTACTGTCAGAGTTACCACAGTGGTGGTGTGTTCACACAGTGATTTGTAGTCGTACAAAAACCTCCCTCAGTCCGACTGCAGAGACACTGAGCTGTTACAGCAGGAACCGACTGCAGCTGCTGAAGAAGAAGAGACTCTGACACAGACCACTGAACACAGAGCTGACAGGAACCTCACCAAGCACACACTACACATTCACACTAATAACTTCATTAAAAAGATTATTAAAATATCTAATAACACATCATGTTCTGTTCACATTTACTCTCAGCTAAAGAGACAAATGTTGCCTGATCACATATTTGAGTCATGATTTATTCTTACCTAAAAGTAAAGTTCACATTTTTCTCCAAGTTTTGTTTTAATAACAAAATATGTATTATTTACTTTTCTTTACTATAATGTAATATCACTCTCTATACCAATTTAAAAAATATAAATATTGATATTTACATGATGAATATTTAAGCAAGTGTGCTATTAGTATACTGTACTTATTGAAAACTTGAGAGAGAGAGAGTATACTTTCAGTTTACTTTTTATGTACTTATCAAAGATATACTTAAGTATGGTATACTTGGATTATACTTGTACTTAATCTTTTGATTGAGATATACTTAAGAAAAGTATAATTAAGTGGTCTTCCCTTATAGGCCTACAGAAAAGAATACTTGGCTTGTAGTTGTATTAACTTTTTGATAGAGTAGCCTATTAAAGTGTGTGAGAGTTTGTAAAAGAATGTTTTGATATGAATTTACTTCAATTCATCAAGAATTTCTTCGTTCACCGTGGAGATGCGTTTAATGTTATGTTGTACATTTTACACTTCAAAAAAACTTAAATTGATTTCCAATTAAGGTGAACGTTCCAAGATAGCTACAAATTTGAAGTGAAAGCATGCAGATGATCAAGTAAAAAGCCTTAACAAGGCAGGTTTACTGTATAATAACCATAGATAATAGCCGATGTAACAGGATCAGCTCCTCTATCACATGCAGAGTCAGTTGAACAGTCTGCAGAGTAAAACACTGCAGATCATGTAAAGTCATAACAAAACACATGGACTTGTTCTCTGTTACTTCCTTGTTGATCGATGATGGAGATTCGAACTTCGTCAATTTGAAATTGATGCGAAAGGATGAATGATAGTTTTTGTTGTTTGGACCAATGAAACCACACACACATTCATCACACACACACACCTGAGTGACGTATACCTGGTCCCACTGGGACTGTTGATGTTTTCCTTCTGTCAACCGTCAGAGGACTGTTTCTCTTATTGTGAAAAGCTTGTCTTGAATGAGCCTAACAAACTGAACCAGGATCAGTCTGTTTCATAAAGACACTCAGAGCTGATCAGAGCCTGAATTCATCAAAACGTGTCAGAGGAGGAAATCAGGCCGAACCGGACAAAAGCTTTCAGAGTGACACATGTTTGTTCCCTCTTTTAGGATGAAGAGTGAAAGGATTTTATCAACTTTCCTAACAGGAGATGACTCATATTTCAGCTGAAATGTATCAGAGCTGCAGAGGAGTTTAACCTGTCAACAGCTGCTGGTGGAGCTCACACTGATGTTTTGGGAACGCTTGATGACATTAAACTTATTCAAAGATCTTTTGGGGAAAAAAAGCTGAATAATATTATTTTGTCATCCATTAACACAACTTTGGGGTGAAGCCCTGAATTTGATTGTGTAGGGATTTGGCTGTAACAGGTTTTGGTTATTAGAAAATTAATTAACAAATAATAATATAATTATTAATATTAATAAAGATTATCAATAAACATTAATAATAAACGGGGCACCACCCTGGAATCAGGGCAAATGACCAAAACGTTAATATAGTCTCATTATATATGCTAAACTATCAATTTGGAACTTTGATTAATAATTAAATTAATAACTATAACCAAAATAGATAGTAAAGGTTGAAGTATATCGGAGTTCTTGACATAGCAGAGGTTGGCATTATTCACTCTTGTGCAACATTAAAGAGACCAGCATGTATATTCCACAAACACTTATTTACAAGATAATGAAGGTTTAAAACACAATATTAATCTAACTAAATAACTAAACTAAACAAACCAAACACAGTGTGTACGCATGTGTGTGTGTGTGTGTGTGTGTGTGTGTGTGTGTGTGTGTGTGAGAGAGAGAGAGAGAGAGAGAGAGGGAGAGAGACAAGATGGCGTGATGTGGGGGTTAAGATTATCTGAAGCTGTATGTTTATGTTTAACTAAATTCAAAGTTTATGTATGTGATCTTAATGTGTGTTAGATATGCAGTGGGTTAGAAAAGATGGTTAGTTTGCATGCAAGACCTTGTCTATGTGAAGCATAAACTAAACACATCAGATGTGGCGAAGCCAGTTACCCAAATATCAAATACAGATAAATCACCAGTCAAACTCAATGAATAACATTAAACCAAATCAATACAAGTACTTTCTAGAAATCAAAGTTGAACAGTCTTGCTCAGCCATGTGCGATTGCTAATTCTAAGGTAAGCCCAGTACGTTACCAATCCATGGAAGAAAAGGGTTTGTAATTCCATGTGTTGAAGTTGTGGTTCCAAGTCAAAGATGTCGTCTTTGCTATGCTCCAATCAAGTTGTTGCTTGAAGTTAGTTGGTCAAAGGCAGGCTCTCGCGTCGTCTGCCTTTTGGTTTCCTTGTGTTCCTATGGATGGCTGTTTCCTAACAGGCCATAGATTAGAAGCAGTACTACTTCCGGTCTGGAGAGCAGCAGCTCACCTCTCGCAGGTCAGGAGAGATGAGGAGAATGAGCAGAAAGAGGAGGAACAAAGAGATTCCTCTGGTTTTGTCCTGGGTGAATTTCACACCTATGTGTGAAATGCTACAGTAGCCAATGGCGACTGAGCTTAATCCACAGCCAATGGCTGCATAATCAAGGATCCTGAGAAGCACAGTTCATTGTCTTTTCCACCAGAAATGGCAGGTCCCTACAATTGAAACATTTAAGTCAAGTCAAGTCAATTTTATTTGCATAACCCAATATCACAAATCACAACTTTGCCTTTGCAATCTGAACAGGTTACGACACTCCTTGTCCTTTTAAGTACGACCATCTCATTGAATGAGGAAAAGCTCCCCCAAAACAACCCCTTTAACAGGGAAAAAATATGGAAGAAACCTCAAGAAGAGCAACAGAGGAGGGATCCCTCTTCCAGGACAGACAGAGGTGCAATTTAAGTCCCTTTAAGGGATAGTTACCACTTCTTCAATCAATCTTTAAACCATGCAGATAATCCATTAAAACCCCTTAATAGTTTTTATGCACCAAATATTTGGAACAAGCTCCCAGAAAACTGCAGGACTGCTACAACTCTAAGTTCTTTTAAAACAAAGCTTAAAACGTTCCTGTTTGCTGCTGCCTTTAATTAAACCAGATAATGATCTTATACTGCATTAGAGCTTTTACTCTTTTGTGTTTTATTCTTTTTTAACTTCAATCCTAGCTTTTATTTTTAGCTTATTTTTATTTTCTAATCTTTAATGTTTTTATGTTTTTATGTTTTTATAACTGTTTAAATTATGTCTTAATGTTCATTTGCACTTTGTCGCAATGTTCTTGAATGTTTATGTAAAGCACTTTGAATTTCCCTGTTGCTAAAATGTGCTCTACAAATAAAGCTGCCTTGCCTTAACAGGAAAGACGACTGGTTCAAAATAAAAGCCAGAAGACGGAGGGTTTTAAAAAAATTCAATGTAGGAGATAACCAAGAAGAGAATATTGGATCGTGTTTTCTCAACTGTAAGAATCTGTATGATCTGACCTCTGACCCTGACCTGAAGTACATGATCAAAGAAAAGAGCTAAGGACTGAATACAAAATTAATGTCATGTCAATCTGGAGTTGTTGTGAACCTGCACAGCCAGCAGATGGCACCTTTGCTGCATTTAAAAAAAGAAAAAAAAACATAATATGACCCCTGACCCCACAAGACCACAGTGTCACAGCTGAAGCAACTGGATTAACAGACTGAAGTACACGATCATGAAAAGAGCTAAGAGTTAGCCAGAGTTGTTGTGAACCTGGACAGCCAGCAGAAAGCAGCCTGCATCTATTTATGACCTTTGGGAAACTTTGCAAAGACAGAAACAGCAGAGAGATGACGAACAGAGAGTCTAAAGTTTCTACATGTTCTTAGTCAGTCCACAGGGAGACGGAGCCTCTACCTACTCCACTTCATCTCTCCCTTTCAGTTTCACAAGAACAGGTGTGTGTTTGCCTTCTTAAATGTATTTTTGCATGATTTTACTGCATCACTGCTCCTCACAGTTTAAGTTCTCCTGTCACAGAGAGTCTGAACTGTTTTCATGCACTCACACTGAAAACTGCATCAGGATGATGTTGTCAATAACTCTGATTGTCGTGTTGGGTTTTCTGAGTCAGGGTGAGAGATTCTGAAAATGTATCTGACATTGTGGCTTTAATTGATGTCTAATTTATTATCATCTAAACTGCTGATTCTCAAGGTTTATATTTCATTTCTCATTTCAGAGACTTCTGCAAACAAGTTTCTGACTCAGGCTGACAAATCCAAGTCTGTTAGTGTTGGAGGGACCGTGAGCATCAGCGCCACAGGGAGTTCAGATATTGCTGCTGATCTCAGTTGGTACCTTCAGAAACCTGGACAGGCTCCCATACTCCTTATATACAAAGCATCAACTCTTCTCAGGGACTGCGTCTCGATTCAGTGGCAGTAGATCTGGTTCTCACTACACTTTAACCATCACAGGTGTTCAGACTGACGATGCTGGAGATTACTTCTGTCTGGGCTACCATGGTAGAGGAGTGTTCACACAGTGATTTAGAACCGTACAAAAACCTCCTTCAGTTTGACTGAAGTGAAACCGGCCTGCTGCAGGTGCAGAGGGTTGGTGAAGAGACTGTGATGAGGAGAACTGGTCCATTGAACACAACACAAGAGTCATCAAGCAGAACCACAATGAATCTATATAAAACTGGAACAAACTCACAGACGCTCTTCCATCTACAGTTTAAACTTATAATCTTGTCATTCAGTCTCTTTATGAGTAAACTGGGGAGGTTAAACTCTTGTTGGACTTTAGCCACTGATATCAAAACATGTTGAAAAGTGTTTCTACCAACAGCTGCACAAAACAATCTAATGTAAAAGAAAATTCCAATTTACTATTCTTCATTTTAAAAATCCAAAATATTTCATTTTCTAAACAGAGCCTTTCCTTTCAAAATATCACAAAGTATCAAAAAAATACAACCACTAACAAAGTACTATTTATGTAAACCTGATATACTAAAAGGTATAGTATATGATGTTTGATACTGAGATGACCAAGAAGGTATTTTTCATAACAAATATATAATAAAGGAAATACAAAGACAGTCATTTATTATAATCCATAGTTTTATTTAATGATGGTTTAATGTTCATGCCACATTTCTGATGAATGAACAGTTCATGTTGGAGTGAAACTAAACTAAAATTCAGTTTATTTTGAAAAGTATTGAACATAACATGCAGAAGATCCATATAAGAAAGCAGCATGCACACTGAATTGAAAATTATTGTATAAATGAAGATTATTTCTTTAATTTTTCTTTACTTTTCTACACCAGACAGAGAAACGATCACAGTCTCCTTGTAACAAAGTCATTTTTTCACAGTTTTATATCAGTTGCTACATGGTTAAATGAACATGATGCTTTTTAATAATAATAACTTATAAACTCATATTAAGCAGATCTGAAATATGATATTTATCTCCAGTAAACCCTGTCAGTAGATTAAAGGCAGACAAACAGACATATCATACCAACCACAGTGGACACAAACTCATCCTTAAATCCTCAACTGCACTTCTAATATAAATATGTTTCTTCTGTTATCCATTCAGATGATAGATGGTGTAAATCCAAGCAGTAATCCTCCTGATTTAGTGTCCCACGTTGCCTTCAGTGTGTTGAGAGCAGAGAAATGATTTCCATAGAGAGGAGGCTTTGC
Source organism: Sebastes umbrosus (assembly GCF_015220745.1). Taxonomy (NCBI): domain Eukaryota; kingdom Metazoa; phylum Chordata; class Actinopteri; order Perciformes; family Sebastidae; genus Sebastes; species Sebastes umbrosus. The sequence continues at coordinate 22,584,425 of NC_051284.1, read as the reverse complement.
ATCGTCAGCTGATCCTCCAGTGAACTGAGAAGGTTTATAGTCCTGTGAGTTCAACACTGCAGGACTCAGATGTGTCAGTCAACACAGCAGAAAGCACAACCAGCATGACTCTCATCACCATCCTCATCTGGACGCTGGCCTGCTGCTGTTTTACAGGTTCGTTCACTCAGCAACATTTCAGACATGATGTGCTGCCTTTTCTCTCATTTATTTCTGCTGATCAATGAATGATTTGTTTTTGTCTGCAGGATGCAGCGGTCAGGTGACTGTGACTCAGCCTCCAGTAGTGACATCTACTCCAGGATCCACCGTCTCTCTCACCTGTAAGACCAGCCAAGCTGTTTACAATTCCAATAATATGCACTGGTATCAACAGAAATCTGGACAGCCTCCAAAGCTTCTAATAAAACTTGTGAGCACACGTGTATCAGGAACAGCAGCTCGGTTTAGTGGCAGTGGAAGCAGCTCTGACTTCACTTTGACCATCAGTGGAGTTCAGACTGAAGACGCAGCAGTTTACTACTGTCAGAGTTTTCATGTCATAAACAGTGCTGCTGTGTTCACACAGTGATTTAGAGCCGTACAAAAACCTCCTTCAGTTTGACTGATGTAAAACCGGCCTGCTGCAGGTGCAGAGGGTTGGTGAAGAGACTGTGATGAGGAGAACTGGTCCAGTGAACACAACACAAGAGTCATCAAGCAGAACCACAATGAATCTAAATAAAACTGGAACAAACTCACAGACACTCTTCCATACACAGTTTAAACTTATAATCTTGTCATTCAGTCTCTTTATAAGTAAACTGGGGAGGATAAACTCTTGTTGGACTTTAGCCACTGATATCAAAACATGTTGAAAAGTGTTTCTACCAACAGCTGCACAAAACAATCTAATGTAACAGAAAATTCCAATTTACCATTCTTCATTTCAAAAATCCAAAATATTTCATTTTCTAAACAGAGCCTTTCCTTTCAAAATATCACAAAGTAGTAAAAAAATACAACCACTAACAAAGTACTATTTATGTAAACCTGATAAACTAAAAGGTATAGTATATGATGTTTGATACTGAGATGACCAAGAAGGTATTTTTCATAATAAATATATATTAAAGGAAATACAAAGACAGTGACTAATCCATAGTTTTATTTAATGATGGTTTAATGTTCATGCCACATTTCTGATGAATGAACAGTTCATGTTGGAGTGAAACTAAACTAAAATTCAGTTTACTTTGAAAAGTATTGAACATAACATGCAGAAGATCCATATAAGAAAGCAACATGCACACTGAATTGAAAATTATTGTAGAAAGAAGATTAATTATTTAATTTTGCTTTACTTTTCTACACCAGACAGAGAAACGATCACAGTCTCCTTGTAACAAAGTCATTTTTTCACAGTTTTATATCAGCTGCTACATGGTTAAATGAACATGATGCTTTTTAATAAACTTCTAATATAAATATGTTTCTTCTATTATCCATTCAGATGATAGATGGTGTAAATCCAAGCAGTATTCCTCCTGATTTAGTGTCCCACGTTGCCTTCAGTGTGTTGAGAGCAGAGAAATGATTTCCATAGAGAGGAGGCTTTGCATCGTCAGCTGATCCTCCAGTGAACTGAGAAGGTTTATAGTCCTGTGAGTTCAACACTGCAGGACTCAGATGTGTCAGTCAACACAGCAGAAAGCACAACCAGCATGACTCTCATCACCATCCTCATCTGGACGCTGGCCTGCTGCTGTTTTACAGGTTCATTCACTCAGCAACATTTCAGACATGATGTGCTGCCTTTTCTCTCATTTATTTCTGCTGATAAATGAATGATTTGTTTTTGTCTGCAGGATGCAGCGGTCAGGTGACTGTGACTCAGCCTCCAGTAGTGACATCTACTCCAGGATCCACCGTCTCTCTCACCTGTAAGACCAGCCAAGCTGTTGGAACATGTAGTAGTGTTGATTGTATGTTCTGGTATCAACAGAAATCTGGACAGCCTCCAAAGCTCCTAATAAGACATGTGAGCACAAGACATTCAGGAACAGCAGCTCGGTTTAGTGGCAGTGGAAGCAGCTCTGACTTCACTTTGACCATCAGTGGAGTTCAGACTGAAGACGCAGCAGTTTATTACTGTCAGAGTGCCCATCTGATAAACAGTGCTTGGGTGTTCACACAGTGATTTGTAGTCGTACAAAAACCTCCCTCAGTCCGACTGCAGAGACACTGAGCTGTTACAGCAGGAACCGACTGCAGCTGCTGAAGAGGAAGAGACTTTGACACAGACCACTGAACACAGAGCTGACAGGAACCTCACCAAGCACACACTACACATTCACACTAATAACTTCATTAAAAACATTATTAAAATATCTAATAACACATCATGTTCTGTTCACATTTACTCTCAGCTAAAGAGACAAATGTTGCCTGATCACATATTTAAGTCATGATTTCTTCCTCCCTAAAAGTAAAGTTCACATTATTCTCCAAGTTTTGTTTTATCAAAAAAAAGATGTATTATTTACTTTTATTTACTATAATGTAATATCACTCTCTATACCAATTTAAAAAATAGAAATATTGATATTTACATGATGAATCTTTAAGCAAGTGTGCTATTAGTATACTGTACTAATTTAAAACTTGAGAGAGAGAGAGTGTATACTTTCAGTTTACTTTTTATGTACTTATCAGAGATATACTTATGTATAGTATACTTGGATTATACTTGTACTTAATCTTTTGATTGAAATATACTTAAAAAAAGTATAATTAAGTATTCTTTCCTTATAGGCCTACAGAAAAGAATACTTGGTTTGTAGTTGTATTAACTTTTTGATAGAGTAGCCTATTAAAGTGTGTGAGAGTTTGTAAAAGAATGTTTTGATATGAATTTACTTCAATTCATCAAGAATTTCTTCGTTCACCGTGGAGATGTGTGTAATGTTATGTTGTACATTTTACACTTCAAAAAAACTTAAATTGATTTCTAATTAAGGTGAACGTTCCAAGGTAGCTACAAATTTGAAGTGAAAGCATGCAGATGATCAAGTAAAAAGCCTTAACAAGGCAGGTTTACTGTATAATAACCATAGATAATAGCCGATGTAACATGATCAGCTCCTCTATCACATGCAGAGTCAGTTGAACAGTCTGCAGAGTAAAACACTGCAGATCATGTAAAGTCATAACAAAACACATGGACTTGTTCTCTGTTACTTCCTTGTTGATCGATGATGGAGATTCGAACTTCGTCAATTTGAAATTGATGCGAAAGGATGAATGATAGTTTTTTTTGTTTGGACCAATGAAACCACACACACATTCATCACACGCACACCTGAGTGACGTATACCTGGTCCCACTGGGACTGTTGATGTTTTCCTTCTGTCAACCCTCAGAGGACTGTGTCTCTTATTGTGAAAAGCTTGTCTTGAATGAGCCTAACAAACTGAACCAGGATCAGTCTGTTTCATAAAGACACTCAGAGCTGATCAGAGCCTGAATTCATCAAAACGTGTCAGAGGAGGAAATCAGTCTGAACCGGACAAAAGCTTTCAGAGTGACACATGTTTGTTCCCTCTTTTAGGATGAAGAGTGAAAGGATTTGATCAACTTTCCTAACAGGAGGTGACTCATATCTCAGCTGAAATGTATCAGAGCTGCAGAGGAGTTTAACCTGTCAGCAGCTGCTGGTGGAGCTCACACGGATGTTTTGGGAACGCTTGATGACATTAAACTTATTCAAAGATCTTTTGGGGAAAACCCCCTGTCCTTTTAAGTACGACCATCTCATCGAATGAGGAAAAACTCCCCTAAAACAACCCCTTTAACAGGGAAAAAATATGGAAGAAACATCAGGAAGAGCAACAGAGGAGGATCCCTCTTCCAGGACAGACAGATGTGCAATTTTAGTCCCTTTAAGGGATAGTTACCACTTCTTCAATCAGTCTTTAAACCATGCAAATAATCCATTTAAAACCCCTTAACAAGAAAGAGGACTGATTGAAAATAAAAGCCAGAAGACGGAGGGTTTTAAAAAAACTAAATTGAGGAGATAACCAAGAAGATAATATTGGATCGTGTTTTCTCAACTGTAAGAGCCGTAAAGGGCACATTATCATATTTGATTATTTTTAGGTTTATCCAGCAACATGATCTGACCTCTGACCCTGACCTGAAGTACATGATCCAGAAAAGAGCAAAGGACTGAATACAAAATCAATCTCATGTCAATCTGGAGTTGTTGTGAACCTGCACAGCCAGCAGATGGCACCTTTGCTGCATTTTTCTTTTTTTTTACACATGATCTGACCCCTGACCCCACAAGACCACAGTGTCACAGCTGAAGCATCTGGATTAACAGACTGAAGTACACCATCATGAAAAGAGCTAAGAGTTAGCCAGAGTTGTTGTGAACCTGGACAGCCAGCAGAGAGCAGCCTGCATCTATTTATGACCTTTAGGAAACTTTGCAAAGACAGAAACAGCAGAGAGATGACGAACAGAGAGTCTAAAGTTTCTACATGTTCTTAGTCAGTCCACAGGGAGACGTAGCCTCTACCTACTCCACCTCATCTCTCCCTTTCAGTTTCACAAGAACAGGTGTGGGTTTGCCTTCTTAAATGTATTTTTGCATGTTTTTACTGCATCACTGCTCCTCACAGTTTAAGTTCTCCTGTCACAGAGAGTCTGAACTGTTTTCATGCACTCACACTGAAAACTGCATCAGGATGATGTTGTCAATAACTCTGATTGTCGTGTTGGGTTTTCTGAGTCAGGGTGAGAGATTCTGAAAATGTATCTGACATTGTGGCTTTAATTAATGTCTAATTTATTATCATCTAAACTGCTGATTCTCAAGGTTTATATTTCATTTCTCATTTCAGAGATTTCTGCAAACAAGTTTCTGACTCAGGCTGACAAATCCAAATCTGTTAGTGTTGGAGGGACCGTGAGCATCAGCGCCACAGGGAGTTCAGATATTGGTGCTGATCTCAGTTGGTACCTTCAGAAACCTGGACAGGCTCCCAAACTCCTTATATACCAAGCATCAACTCTCTTCTCAGGGACTGCGTCTCGATTCAGAGGCAGTAGCTCTGGTTCTGACTACACTTTAACCATCACAGGTGTTCAGACTGACGATGCTGGAGATTACTACTGTCTGGGCTACCATAGTGGCAATGTGTTCACACAGTGATTTAGAGCCGTACAAAAACCTCCTTCAGTTTGACTGAAGTGAAACCGGCCTGCTGCAGGTGCAGAGGGTTGGTGAAGAGACTGTGCTGAGGAGAACTGGTCCAGTGAACACAACACAAGAGTCATCAAGCAGAACCACAATGAATCTAAATAAAACTGGAACAAACTCACAGACGCTCTTCCATACACAGTTTAAACTTATATTATTGTCCCTTTATGAGTAAACTGGGGAGGTTAAACTCTTGTTCTCTTGTTGGACTATAGCCACTGATATCAAAACATGTTGAAAAGTGTTTCTACCAACAGCTGCACAAAACAATCTAATATAACAGAAAATTCCAATTTACCATTTTTCATTTTAAAAATCCAAAATATTTAATTTTCTAAACAGAGCCTTTCCTTTCAAAATATCACAAAGTAGTAAAAAAATACAACCACTAACAAAGTACTATTTATGTAAACCTGATATACTAAAAGGTATAGTATATGATGTTTGATACTGAGATGACCAAGACTGTATTTTTCATAATAAATATATAATAAAGGAAATACAAAGACAGTCAATTATTATAATCCACAGTTTTATTTAATGATGGTTTAATGTTCATGCCACATTTCTGATGAATGAACAGTTCATGTTGGAGTGAAACTAAACTAAAATTCAGTTTATTTTGAAAAATATTGAACATAACATGCAGAAGATCCATATAAGAAAGCAGCATGCACACTGAATTGAAAATTATTGTATAAAGAAGATTAATTCTTTAATTTTGCTTTACTCTTCTACACCAGACAGAGAAACGATCACAGTCTCCTTGTAACAAAGTCATTTTTTTTACAGTTTTATATCAGTTGCTACATGGATAAATGAACATGATGCTTTTTAGTAATAATAACTCATAAACTAATATTAAAAAGAACTGAAATATGTTATTTATCTCCGGTAAACCCTGTCAGTAGATTAAAGGCAGACAAACAGACATATCATACCAACCACAGTGGACACAAACTCATCCTTAAATCCTCAACTGCACTTCTAATATAAATATGTTTCTTCTATTATCCATTCAGATGATAGATGGTGTAAATCCAAGCAGTATTCCTCCTGATTTAGTGTCCCACGTTGCCTTCAGTGTGTTGAGAGCAGAGAAATGATTTCCATAGAGAGGAGGCTTTGCATCGTCAGCTGATCCTCCAGTGAACTGAGAAGGTTTATAGTCCTGTGAGTTCAACACTGCAGGACTCAGATGTGTCAGTCAACACAGCAGAAAGCACAACCAGCATGACTCTCATCACCATCCTCATCTGGACGCTGGCCTGCTGCTGTTTTACAGGTTCATTCACTCAGCAACATTTCAGACATGATGTGCTGCCTTTTCTCTCATTTATTTCTGCTGATCAATGAATGATTTGTTTTTGTCTGCAGGATGCAGCGGTCAGGTGACTGTGACTCAGCCTCCAGTAGTGACATCTACTCCAGGATCCACCGTCTCTCTCACCTGTAAGACCAGCCGAGCTGTTTACAGTGACAGTAATGGTGATTATATGCACTGGTATCAACAGAAATCTGGACAGACTCCAAAGCTTCTAATAAAACTTGTGAGCACACGTGTATCAGGAACAGCAGCTCGGTTTAGTGGCAGTGGAAGCAGCTCTGACTTCACTTTGACCATCAGTGGAGTTCAGACTGAAGACACAGCAGTTTATTACTGTCAGAGTTACCATTGGATAAACAGTGCTTGGGTGTTCACACAGTGATTTAGAGCCGTACAAAAACCTCCCTCAGTCCGACTGCAGAGACACTGAGCTGTTACAGCAGGAACCGACTGCAGCTGCTGAAGAGGAAGAGACTCTGACACAGACCACTGAACACAGAGCTGACAGGAACCTCACCAAGCACACACTACACATTCACACTACACAGTATAGGCACATCATACTGTACATTTCAGTTTGTCTATAGAGCAAAAAAAAATAAAATAAAAACCTTTAATGACATCATGATGAATTTTATACTTTAGCACAAGAACTGCTTTATATTTTATTCCACTGTCTCCCCCCCTGTCCTCACAAATTAAGATAGTGAAACTAATAGTTTCGTGTTATTTTCCACAGATAGAAGTTTAGAAGATATAAAACTATTAACTTTTAGAATATAAACAAATTACGTTAGAAAACGATCTCATCCTGAACAGGGGCCTTAAGTAAAATCCCCAAATTTATGTAACTTAATTGTATCATAACATATCCCATAATGTATTAAATGGAGATTTATTTTGAGGGGTGGGAGTCACCATTAGCTAGTTTTGTAATTTCTTATTTTATTTTTTATTTATTCATTAATTTGTTGGTGGAGGGTATCTATCTATATTATTATTATTATTATTATTATTATTATTATTATTATTATTATTATTATTATTACTATTATTATTATTTTCAATTAACGTTTGGTTTTGAATTATGGATTTTTTCTTTTGTTATTGTTAATAATTCCAAATGCATATCTTTAAAAAAAAAAAAATTTGATCACAAAAAACAAAGTACATTTACTCAAGTGCTGTATTTAAGTGCATTTTTGAGGTACTTTTGGAGTATTCTTCTTTCTGCTATATTCTCTTTCTACTCCATTACATTTTAGAGGAAAATATACTGTATATCTTAATACAATATTTTTTTCATTCAAGTTCATTCACTCAGCAACATACAGATGTTCATGGTCTCCTGAGGATTAATCCTACTGACTTTAACTTTAGCACCACCATGAGATTGATCTTTTAGTTTTTAGTCAAATGTCTCCAAAGCTATTGGATGGATTTTCATGAAATTTGGGTTCAGATATTCACGGTGCCCAGAAGATCTGCTACAAAGACTTATGTGATCCCCTGACTCCTGTTGTAGGAACACCCCATGTAATTGGTGGATTTGCACAAAATGTTCTATAGACTTTCATAGTTCCTGCAGCAGATATGGGTGGTAATTCTCTGTAGGTTCATCACTATGAGAAACCGCTTTCATATTGCCATTTGAAAACTGTTATTATCAAAATATTGACTATAGCCACTTTAAGGATGTGTGTGAGAGTTTGTTACAGAATGTTTTGATATGAATTTAATTAAATTCATCAAAAATGTTCTACGTTGTTGGATTCTTCGTTCACCGTGGAGACGTGTGAGAAAAAAATTTTGTTTTTTATCATCACAAAACATCAAGTCAAATAGCAAAAGGAGCAAGTCTCTTTATGTAATACATATAAATCATTAGCTAAGTGGGCTACAAGTATATAACTATTAAACTAACAGTATACTTATTCACTTGTAGTATACTTGAACTTTACTTAACGTCATAAAATAAACTCTAAGTATACTACTTTGTCGTGAGGGTTTTCATTTTCCACAGAGAGGAGAATCAGTTGAAGTTATAAAACCAGTTAATTTCTTTCTACTCTTCATAAAATAAAAGAGCAAACACTTCATGAAGTTATGTATCAGTGAAATCTTTATTAGCAACAACATCAGTGATCAACATGACAGTTATTAAGCTCACTCACATGAAGCTGCTGAGCGACACACATTCCTCTCTAAGTTGTTGTTGTCCAACACTTTACAGCAGTGTTGTTCTCTGTCACACAAAGCTTCAGTTTCCTCTACAAGCATTCAATCTGCTATTGATCAGAGCTGCTCCCCCCCACACAGAGCTCCTGTCCTGGGCTTCAGCCGGCCCCTCTAGCCCTTACACTGGCTCCTGTGGAGGGACTGGGTCTGGCTGTGGCCCTGATGGAGGACCCTGCAGGAGTACAGCTCTCCTTCCATCCAGCGCTCCTGGCTCAGGCTCAGGGTGCTGCTGCTGCTGTAGCGGCCGCTCTTCTCCTCCTCTGAGCTGCTCAGGACCCCCTCCGTCACCTCCGTACCGTCCACCTGCCAGCTCACCACGGCTCCCTGAGGAGAGTAGCCGGTCAGCAGGCAGGCCAGCGTGGCCGAGCCCCCAGAGAGCTGCTCAGAGGAGGGGGGAAGCAGAGAGACTGAGGGCCTGACCATGGTGCCAGCTGGAGGGGAGAGCAGAGACACACAAGGAGCAGATGAACTTCCACTGTAGGACAGACAGCTGGACATGAGACAGTTATGATACCTGACAGAGGTTAACACTACTGTGGATCAGCTGTGTGCATGATACTGTGATCAGACAGAGGAGAGGAGCTGACACATGGCAGGAAATGAGGAGTTAACAAATAAAACACAATAGTAAAACTATGTTTTTTATTTAAAGTAATGAATCTTCTACTGTGGAACTCTTCATAAATATCTAATAATTAATATGCAACATGACTTATCTGTGATTTTAATGGGAACATTGTATTAATGATCATTAAATTAAATCTTCTTTATAATGTGTGACTGTAAATGATTCATCGCTGTTATGCAAATATAACATCTGTATTCAGTTATAGACTTTATCATCTGTCTGTTTCACTTCCTTTTCTCCACTTTAAACTAACGAACTGTGAAGTCAAACTACAGCGATACTAAATGAACATATGGACTCTTAAATTTGTTTTAACTGCATTTGCAATAGTTTTTATACCTAACAATCATTTAAATGTTACAGTAAAACATAAAACATAAATAACTTGAAATTAAATTTTGCTGTTATTTTCTGAACGTTAAAATGTTCCTGCAGAACAAATTTACAACCAAACTTTATTAAACAAATATATTATTGGAAAAAAAGCGAAAATTATTCTGCATAAATTTCACCATGACATCTTCTTTAATACTAAAAGAATATTAATATTAATATTTTCCTAAACTTCAATACCAGCCAAGCTTAATAGACAGCAAAACATATTATCCACATGTAAATTATCCAAAAATAATTTTTCATTTTATAAAATTATGATGCAAAAGTTAGTATTAAAAGAATATTTCATATTGTATAAATTATAAATCTCTGGTACTTACAGTTAATGATGAGTTTGGTTCCTCCACCAAAAGTCCACCACAGTGATACAAACTCATTAAGTGGCCGTACAAAAACCTCCTGCACTGTGAACAAGCATCTATCCACTGAAAATACTCTCTGCTTTCTCAATTAACACAGAAACATTTATACTTTATTGAATCTATAAATATTTATTTAATGATATCAATTGAAATTATTGCATAAATGAAGATTAATTATATAATTTTGCTTTACTTTTCTACACCAGACAGAGAAACGATCACAGTCTCCTTGTAACAAAGTCATTTTTTCACAGTTTTATATCAGTTGCTACAAGGTTAAATAAACATGATGCTTTTTAATAATAATAACTTATAAATTCATATTAAGCAGAACTGAAATATGTTATTTATCTCCAGTAAACCCTGTCAGTAGATTAAAGGCAGACAAATAGACATATCATACCAACCACAGTGGACACAAACTCATCCTTAAATCCTCAACTGCACTTCTAATATAAATATGTTTCTTCTATTATCCATTCAGATGATAGATGGTGTAAATCCAAGCAGTATTCCTCCTGATTTAGTGTCCCACGTTGCCTTCAGTGTGTTGAGAGCAGAGAAATGATTTCCATAGAGAGGAGGCTTTGCATCGTCAGCTGATCCTCCAGTGAACTGAGAAGGTTTATAGTCCTGTGAGTTCAACACTGCAGGACTCAGATGTGTCAGTCAACACAGCAGAAAGCACAACCAGCATGACTCTCATCACCATCCTCATCTGGACGCTGGCCTGCTGCTGTTTTACAGGTTCATTCACTCAGCAACATTTCAGACATGATGTGCTGCCTTTTCTCTCATTTATTTCTGCTGATCAATGAATGATTTGTTTTTGTCTGCAGGATGCAGCGGTCAGGTGACTGTGACTCAGCCTCCAGTAGTGACATCTACTCCAGGATCCACCGTCTCTCTCACCTGTAAGACCAGCCAAGCTGTTTACAGAGACGGTGCTGATGATGATTATATGTTCTGGTATCAACAGAAATCTGGACAGCCTCCAAAGCTCCTAATAACATATGCAAGCACAAGTGAATCAGGAACAGCAGCTCGGTTTAGTGGCAGTGGAAGCAGCTCTGACTTCACTTTGACCATCAGTGGAGTTCTGACTGAAGACGCAGCAGTTTATTACTGTCAGAGTTACCACAGCGGTGGTGTGTTCACACAGTGATTTGTAGTCGTACAAAAACCTCCCTCAGTCCGACTGCAGAGACACTGAGCTGTTACAGCAGGAACCGACTGCAGCTGCTGAAGAGGAAGAGACTCTGACACAGACCACTGAACACAGAGCTGACAGGAACCTCACAAAGCACACACTACACATTCACACTAATAACTTCATTAAAAACATTATTATAATATCTAATGACACATCATGTTCTGTTCACATTTACTCTCAGCTAAAGAGACAAATGTTGCCTGATCACATATTTGAGTCATGATTTATTCCTCCCTAAAAATCAAGTTCACATTATTCTCCGAATTTTTTTTTAATAAAAAAAAAGATGTATTATTTACTTTTATTTACTTTAATGTAATATCACTCTCTATACCAATTTACAAAATATAAATATTGATATTTACATGATGAATCCAAAGCAAATGTGCTATTAGTATACTTATCTTAAACATGAGAGAGAGAGAGAGTATACTTTCAGTTTACTTTTGCTTATCAGAGATATGCTTAAGTGTACTTAGCTTATACGGACAATTACAGAAAGGTATACTTGTAGTTAATCTTTTGATTGATTCTTCGTTCACCGTGGAGATATTTGAGAAGAATTTTTTTTTTTTCATCACAAAACATCAAGTCAAATAGCAAAAGGAGCAAGTCTCTTTATGTAATACACATAAATCATTGGCTAAGTACTATAAGTTAAAGTATACAAAGTAAACTTTCATAAACTAAAAAGTGGAATGCAAGTATATAACTATTAAACTAACAGTGTACCTATTCACTTGTAGTATACTTGAACTTTGCTTAACTTAATAAAATAAACTCTAAGTATACTACTTTGTCGTGAGGGTTTTCATTTTCCACAGAGAGGAGAATCAGTTGAAGTTATAAAACCAGTTCATTTCTTTCTACTCTTCATAAAATAAAAGAGCAAACACTTCATGAAGTTATGTATCAGTGAAATCTTTATTAGCAACAACATCAGTGATCAACATGACAGTTATTAAGCTCACTCACATGAAGCTGCTGAGCGACACACATTCCTCTCTAAGTTGTTGTTGTCCAACACTTTACAGCAGTGTTGTTCTCTGTCACACAAAGCTTCAGTTTCCTCTACAAGCATTCAAACTGCTATTGATCAGAGCTGCTCCCCCCCACACAGAGCTCCTGTCCTGGGCTTCAGCCGGCCCCTCTAGCCCTTACACTGGCTCCTGTGGAGGGACTGGGTCTGGCTGTGGCCCTGATGGAGGACCCTGCAGGAGTACAGCTCTCCTTCCATCCAGCGCTCCTGGCTCAGGCTCAGGGTGCTGCTGCTGCTGTAGCGGCCGCTCTTCTCCTCCTCTGAGCTGCTCAGGACCCCCTCCGTCACCTCCGTACCGTCCACCTGCCAGCTCACCACGGCTCCTTGAGGAGAGTAGCCGGTCAGCAGGCAGGCCAGCGTGGCCGAGCCCCCAGAGAGCTGCTCAGAGGAGGGGGGAAGCAGAGAGACTGAGGGCCTGACCATGGTGCCAGCTGGAGGGGAGAGCAGAGACACACAAGGAGCAGATGAACTTCCACTGTAGGACAGACAGCTGGACATGAGACAGTTATGATACCTGACAGAGGTTAACACTACTGTGGATCAGCTGTGTGCATGATACTGTGATCAGACAGAGGAGAGGAGCTGACACATGGCAGGAAATGAGGAGTTAACATATAAAACACAATAGTAAAACTTTGTTTTTTATTTAAAGTAATGAATCTTCTACTGTGGAACTCTTCATAAATATTTAATAATTAATATGCAACATGACTTATCTGTGAATTTAAAAGGGAACATTGTATTAATGATCATTGAACTAAATCTTCTTTATAATGTGTGACAGTAAATGATTCATTGCTGCGATGCAAATGTAACATCTGTATTCAGTTATAGACTTTATCATCTGTCTGTTTCACTTCCTTTTCTCCACTTTAAACTAACGAACTGTGAAGTCAAACTACAGCGATAATAAATGAACATATGAACTCTTAAATTAGTTTTAACGATATTTGCAACAGTTTTTATACCTGACAATCATTTAAATGTTACAGTAAAACATAAAACATAAATAACTTGAAATTAAATTTTGCTGTTATTTTCTGAACATTAAAATGTTCCTCAGAACAAGTTTACAACCAAACTTTATTAAACAAATATATTATTGGAAAAAAAAGCGAAAATTATTATGCATATATTTCACCATAACATCTTCTTTAATACTAAAAGAATATTAATATAAATGTTTTCCTAAACTTCAATATCAGCCAAGTTAAATAGACAGCAAAAATAATATCCACATGTAAATTATCCAAAAATAATTTCTTGTTTCATCAAATTCGGATGCAAAAGTTAGTATTAAAAGAATATTTCATGTTGTATAAATTATAAATCTCTGGTACTTACAGTTAATGATGAGTTTGGTTCCTCCACCAAAAGTGTACCACAGTGATACAAACTCATTAAGTGGCCGTACAAAAACCTCCTGCACTGTGAACAAGCATCTATCCACTGAAAATACTCTCTGCTTTCTCAATTAACACAGAAACATTTATACTTTATTGAATCCATACATATTAAATTAATGATATCAACTGAAATTATTGTATAAATGAAGATTATTTCTTTAATTTTGCTTTACTTTTCTACACCAGACAGAGAAACGATCACAGCCTCCTTGTAAAAAAGTCATTTTTTCACAGTTTTATATCAGTTGCTACATGGTTAAATGAACATGATGCTTTTTAATAATAATAATAACTTATAAACTCATATTAAGCAGAACTGAAATATGTTATTTATCTCCAGTAAACCCTGTCAGTAGATTAAAGGCAGACAAATAGACATATCATACCAACCACAGTGGACACAAACTCATCCTTAAATCCTCAACTTCACTTCTAATATAAATATGTTTCTTCTATTATCCATTCAGATGATAGATGGTGTAAATCCAAGCAGTATTCCTCCTGATTTAGTGTCCCACGTTGCCTTCAGTGTGTTGAGAGCAGAGAAATGATTTCCATAGAGAGGAGGCTTTGCATCGTCAGCTGATCCTCCAGTGAACTGAGAAGGTTTATAGTCCTGTGAGTTCAACACTGCAGGACTCAGATGTGTCAGTCAACACAGCAGAAAGCACAACCAGCATGACTCTCATCACCATCCTCATCTGGACGCTGGCCTGCTGCTGTTTTACAGGTTCATTCACTCAGCAACATTTCAGACATGATGTGCTGCCTTTTCTCTCATTTATTTCTGCTGATAAATGAATGATTTGTTTTTGTCTGCAGGATGCAGCGGTCAGGTGACTGTGACTCAGCCTCCAGTAGTGACATCTACTCCAGGATCCACCGTCTCTCTCACCTGTAAAACCAGCCGAGCTGTTTACAGAGACGGTGCTGATGATGATTATATGTTCTGGTATCAACAGAAATCTGGAGAGAGTCCAAAGCTTCTAATAACATATGCAAGCACAAGTGAATCAGGAACAGCAGCTCGGTTTAGTGGCAGTGGAAGCAGCTCTGACTTCACTTTGACCATCAGTGGAGTTCAGACTGAAGACGCAGCAGTTTATTACTGTCAGAGTCTCCATATCATAAACAGTGCTTATGTGTTCACACAGTGATTTAGAGCCGTACAAAAACCTCCTTCAGTTTGACTGAAGTGAAACCGGCCTGCTGCAGGTGCAGAGGGGTGGTGAAGAGACTGTGATGAGGAGAACTGGTCCAGTGAACACAACACAAGAGTCATCAAGCAGAACCACAATGAATCTAAATAAAACTGGAACAAACTCACAGACACTCTTCATATACAGTTTTAAACTTATAATCTTGTCATTCAGTCTCTTTATAAGTAAACTGGGGAGGTTAAACTCTTGTTGGACTTTAGCCACTGATATCAAAACATGTTGAAAAGTGTTTCTACCAACAGCTGCACAAAACAATCTAATATAACAGAAAATTTAAATTTACCATTCTTCATTCTAAAAATCCCAAATATTTCATTTTCTAAACAGAGCCTTTCCTTTCAAAATATCACAAAGTAGTAAAAAAATACAACCGCTAACAAAGAACATGATGTACTAAAAGGTATATTATATGATGTTTGATACTGAGATGACCAAGAAGGTATTATTCATAATAAATATATAATAAAGGAAATACAAAGACAGTGACTAATCCACAGTTTTATTTAATGATGGTTTAATGTTCACGCCACATTTCTGATGAATGAACAGTTCATGTTGGAGTGAAACTAAACTAAAATTCAGTTTACTTTGAAAAGTATTGAACATAACATGCAAAAGATCCATATAAGAAAGCAGCATGCACACTGAATTGAAAATTATTGTAGAAAGAAGATTAATTATTTAATTTTGCTTTACTTTTCTACAACAGACAGAGAAACGATCACAGTCTCTTTGTAACAAAGTCATTTTTTCACAGTTTTATATCAGTTGCTACATGGTTAAATGAACATGATGCTTTTTAATAAACTTCTAATATAAATATGTTTCTTCTATTATCCATTCAGATGATAGATGGTGTAAATCCAAGCAGTATTCCTCCTGATTTAGTGTCCCACATTGCCTTCAGTGTGTTGAGAGCAGAGAAATGATTTCCATAGAGAGGAGGCTTTGCATCGTCAGCTGATCCTCCAGTGAACTGAGAAGGTTTATAGTCCTATGAGTTCAACACTGCAGGACTCAGATGTGTCAGTCAACACAGCAGAAAGCACAACCAGCATGACTCTCATCACCATCCTCATCTGGACGCTGGCCTGCTGCTGTTTTACAGGTTCATTCACTCAGCAACATTTCAGATATGATGTGCTGCCTTTTCTCTCATTTATTTCTGCTGATAAATGAATGATTTGTTTTTGTCTGCAGGATGCAGCGGTCAGGTGACTGTGACTCAGCCTCCAGTAGAGACATCTACTCCAGGATCCACCGTCTCTCTCACCTGCAAGACCAGCCAAGCTGTTCAGAGATGGTCTAGTGGAGCTGAGGAGATGCACTGGTATCAACAGAAATCTGGACAGCCTCCAAAGCTCATAATAAGACATGCGATCACACGTGAATCAGGAACAGCAGCTCGGTTTAGTGGCAGTGGAAGCAGCTCTGACTTCACTTTGACCATCAGTGGAGTTCAGACTGAAGACGCAGCAGTTTATTACTGTCAGAGTTACCACTACATAAACAGTGCTGATGTGTTCACACAGTGATTTGTAGTCGTACAAAAACCTCCCTCAGTCCGACTGCAGAGACACTGAGCTGTTACAGCAGGAACCGACTGCAGCTGCTGAAGAGGAAGAGACTCTGACACAGACCACTGAACACAGAGCTGACAGGAACCTCACCAAGCACACACTACACATTCACACTAATAACTTCATTAAAAAGATTATTAAAATATCTAATAACACATCATGTTCTGTTCACATTTACTCTCAGCTAAAGAGACAAATGTTGCCTGATCACATATTTGAGTCATGATTTCTTCCTCCCTAAAAATCAAGTTCACATTATTCTCCACGTTTTGTTTTATAAAAAAAAAGATGTATTATTTACTTTTATTTACTATAATGTAATATCACTCTCAGTGTGCTATTAGTATACTGTACTTATTTTAAAATTGAGAGAGAGAGTATACTTTAAGCTTACTTTTTATGTACTTATCAGAGATATATTTAAGTAAAGTATACTTGGATTATACTTGTAGTTAATCTTTTGATTGAGATATACTTAACAAAAGTATAATTAAGTATTCTTGCCTTATAGGCCTACAGAAAAGAATACTTGGCTTGTAGTTGTGTTAACTTTTTGATAGAGTAGCCTATTAAAGTGTGTGAGAGTTTGTAAAAGAATGTTTTGATATGAATTTACTTCAATTCATCAAGAATTTCTTCGTTCACCGTGGAGATGCGTTTAATGTTATGTTGTATATTTTACACTTAAAAAAAACTTAAATTGATTTCTAATTAAGGTGAACGTTCCAAGGTAGCTACAAATTTTAAGTGAAAGCATGCAGATGATCAAGTAAAAAGCCTTAACAAGGCAGGTTTAATGTATAATAACCATAGATAATAGCCGATGTAACAGGATCAGCTCCTCTATCACATGCAGAGTCAGTTGAACAGTCTGCAGAGTAAAACACTGCAGATCATGTAAAGTCATAACAAAACACATGGACCTGTTCTCTGTTACTTCCTTGTTGATCGATGATGGAGCTTCGAACTTCGGCAATTTGAAATTGATGCAAAAGGATGAATGATAGTTTTTGTTGTTTGGACCAATGAAACCAGAGACACATTCATCACACACACACCTGAGTGACGTATACCTGGTTCCACTGGGACTGTTGATGTTTTCCTTCTGTCAACCCTCAGAGGACTGTTTCTCTTATTGTGAAAAGCCTGTCTTGAATGAGCCTAACAAACTGAACCAGGATCAGTCTGTTTCATAAAGACACTCAGAGCTGATCAGAGCCTGAATTCATCAAAATGTGTCAGAGGTGGAAATCAGGCCGAACCGGACAAAAGCTTTCATTGTGGCACATGTTTGTTCTCTCTTTTAGGATGAAGAGTGAAAGGATTTGATCAGCTTTCCTAACAGGAAGTGACTCATATCTCAGCTGCAATGTATCAGAGCTGCAGAGGAGTTTAACCTGTCAGCAGCTGCTGGTGGAGATCACACTGATGTTTTGGGAACGCGTGATGACATTAAACTTATTCAAAGATCTTTTGGGGAAAACCCCCTGTCCTTTTAAGTACGACCATCTCATCGAATGAGGAAAAACTCCCCCCAAAACAACCCCTTTAACAGGGAAAAAATATGGAAGAAACATCAGGAAGAGCAACAGAGGAGAGATCCCTCTTCCAGGACAGACAGATGTGCAATTTTAGTCCCTTTAAGGGATGGTTACCACTTCTTCAATCATCTTTAAACCATGCAAATAATCCATTTAAAACCCCTTAACAAGAAAGAGGACTGATTGAAAATAAAAGCCAGAAGACGGAGGGTTTTAAAAAAACTAAATTGAGGAGATAACCAAGAAGAGAATATTGGATCGTGTTTTCTCAACTGTAAGAGCTGTGGAGGGCACATTATCATATTTTATTATTTTTAGGTTTATCCAGCAACATGATCTGACCTCTGACCCTGACCTGAAGTACATGATCCAGAAAAGAGCAAAGGACTGAATACAAAATCAATCTCATGTCAATCTGGAGTTGTTGTGAACCTGCACAGCCAGCAGAGGACACCTTTGCTGCATTTTAAAAAAGAAAAATAACATGATCTGACCCCTGACCCCACAAGACCACAGTGTCACAGCTGAAGCATCTGGATTAACAGACTGAAGTACACCATCATGAAAAGAGCTAAGAGTTAGCCAGAGTTGTTGTGAACCTGGACAGCCAGCAGAGAGCAGCCTGCATCTATTTATGACCTTTAGGAAACTTTGCAAAGACAGAAACAGCAGAGAGATGAGGAACAGAGAGTCTAAGGTTTCTACATGTTCTTAGTCAGTCCACAGGGAGACGTAGCCTCTACCTACTCCACCTCATCTCTCCCTTTCAGTTTCACAAGAACAGGTGTGGGTTTGCCTTCTTAAATGTATTTTTGCATGATTTTACTGCATCACTGCTCCTCACAGTTTAAGTTCTCATGTCACAGAGAGTCTGAACTGTTTTCATGCACTCACACTGAAAACTGCATCAGGATGATGTTGTCAATAACTCTGATTGTCGTGTTGGGTTTTCTGAGTCAGGGTGAGAGATTCTGAAAATGTATCTGACATTGTGGCTTTAATTAATGTCTAATTTATTATCATCTAAACTGCTGATTCTCAAGGTTTATATTTCATTTCTCATTTCAGAGATTTCTGCAAACAAGTTTCTGACTCAGGCTGACAAATCCAAGTCTGTTAGTGTTGGAGGGACCGTGAGCATCAGCGCCACAGGGAGTTCAGATATTGGTGCTGATCTCAGTTGGTACCTTCAGAAACCTGGACAGGCTCCCAAACTCCTTATATACCAAGCATCAACTCTCTTCTCAGGGACTGCGTCTCGATTCAGAGGCAGTAGCTCTGGTTCTGACTACACTTTAACCATCACAGGTGTTCAGACTGACGATGCTGGAGATTACTACTGTCTGGGCCTCCATAGTGGCAATGTGTTCACACAGTGATTTAGAGCCGTACAAAAACCTCCTTCAGTTTGACTGAAGTGAAACCGGCCTGCTGCAGGTGCAGAGGGTTGGTGAAGAGACTGTGATGAGGAGAACTGGTCCAGTGAACACAACACAAGAGTCATCAAGCAGAACCACAATGAATCTAAATAAAACTGGAACAAACTCACAGACGCTCTTCCATACACAGTTTAAACTTATATTATTGTCCCTTTATGAGTAAACTGGGGAGGTTAAACTCTTGTTCTCTTGTTGGACTATAGCCACTGATATCAAAACATGTTGAAAAGTGTTTCTACCAACAGCTGCACAAAACAATCTAATATAACAGAAAATTCCAATTTACCATTTTTCATTTTAAAAATCCAAAATATTTAATTTTCTAAACAGAGCCTTTCCTTTCAAAATATCACAAAGTATTAAAAAAAATACAACCACTAACAAAGTACTATTTATGTAAACCTGATATACTAAAAGGTATAGTATATGATGTTTGATACTGAGATGACCAAGACTGTATTTTTCATAATAAATATATAATAAAGGAAATACAAAGACAGTCAATTATTATAATCCACAGTTTTATTTAATGATGGTTTAATGTTCATGCCACATTTCTGATGAATGAATAGTTCATGTTGGAGTGAAACTAAACTAAAATTCAGTTTATTTTGAAAAATATTGAACATAACATGCAGAAGATCCATATAAGAAAGCAGCATGCACACTGAATTGAAAATTATTGTATAAAGAAGATTAATTCTTTAATTTTGCTTTACTCTTCTACACCAGACAGAGAAACGATCACAGTCTCCTTGTAACAAAGTCATTTTTTTTACAGTTTTATATCAGTTGCTACATGGATAAATGAACATGATGCTTTTTAGTAATAATAACTCATAAACTAATATTAAAAAGAACTGAAATATGTTATTTATCTCCGGTAAACCCTGTCAGTAGATTAAAGGCAGACAAACAGACATATCATACCAACCACAGTGGACACAAACTCATCCTTAAATCCTCAACTGCACTTCTAATATAAATATGTTTCTTCTATTATCCATTCAGATGATAGATGGTGTAAATCCAAGCAGTATTCCTCCTGATTTAGTGTCCCACGTTGCCTTCAGTGTGTTGAGAGCAGAGAAATGATTTCCATAGAGAGGAGGCTTTGCATCGTCAGCTGATCCTCCAGTGAACTGAGAAGGTTTATAGTCCTGTGAGTTCAACACTGCAGGACTCAGATGTGTCAGTCAACACAGCAGAAAGCACAACCAGCATGACTCTCATCACCATCCTCATCTGGACGCTGGCCTGCTGCTGTTTTACAGGTTCATTCACTCAGCAACATTTCAGACATGATGTGCTGCCTTTTCTCTCATTTATTTCTGCTGATCAATGAATGATTTGTTTTTGTCTGCAGGATGCAGCGGTCAGGTGACTGTGACTCAGCCTCCAGTAGTGACATCTACTCCAGGATCCACCGTCTCTCTCACCTGTAAGACCAGCCGAGCTGTTTACAGTGACAGTAGTTATGGTCATTATATGTTCTGGTATCAACAGAAATCTGGACAGCCTCCAAAGCTTCTAATAAGACATGCGAGCACACGTGAATCAGGAACAGCAGCTCGGTTTAGTGGCAGTGGAAGCAGCTCTGACTTCACTTTGACCATCAGTGGAGTTCAGACTGAAGACGCAGCAGTTTATTACTGTCAGAGTCTCCATCAAATAAACAGTGCTTGGGTGTTCACACAGTGATTTAGAGCCGTACAAAAACCTCCTTCAGTTTGACTGAAGTGAAACCGGCCTGCTGCAGGTGCAGAGGGTTGGTGAAGAGACTGTGCTGAGGAGAACTGGTCCAGTGAACACAACACAAGAGTCATCAAGCAGAACCACAATGAATCTAAATAAAACTGGAACAAACTCACAGACACTCTTCCATACACAGTTTAAACTTATAATCTTGTCTCTTTCTGGGTAAACTGGGGAGGATAAACTCTTGTTGGACTTTAGCCACTGATATCAAAACATGTTGAAAAGTGTTTCAACCATCAGCTGCACAAAACAATCTGATATAACAAGAGTTGAAACCGAATCAAGATTATCTAATTTAAAAAAATACAACCATCTCCTGTACTATCAGGTGTAGTATATCAGGTTTGATTATGAGATGATCAAGAAGGTATTTTTCACAATGAATATGTTATAAAAAACAAACATTAAATTAATGATATCAATTGAAATTATTGTATAAATGAAGATTATTTCTTTAATTTTGCTTTACTCTTCTACACCAGACAGAGAAACGATCACAGTCTCCTTGTAACAAAGTCATTTTTTCACAGTATTATATCAGTTGCTACATGGTTAAATGAACATGCTGTTTTTTAATAATAATAACTCATAAACTCATATTAAACAGAACTGAAATATGTTATTTATCTCCAGTAAACCCTGTCAGTAGATTAAAGGCAGACAAACAGACATATCATACCAACCACAGTGGACACAAACTCATCCTTAAATCCTCAACTGCACTTCTAATATAAATATGTTTCTTCTATTATCCATTCAGATGATAGATGGTGTAAATCCAAGCAGTATTCCTCCTGATTTAGTGTCCCACGTTGCCTTCAGTGTGTTGAGAGCAGAGAAATGATTTCCATAGAGAGGAGGCTTTGCATCGTCAGCTGATCCTCCAGTGAACTGAGAAGGTTTATAGTCCTGTGAGTTCAACACTGCAGGACTCAGATGTGTCAGTCAACACAGCAGAAAGCACAACCAGCATGACTCTCATCACCATCCTCATCTGGACGCTGGCCTGCTGCTGTTTTACAGGTTCATTCACTCAGCAACATTTCAGACATGATGTGCTGCCTTTTCTCTCATTTATTTCTGCTGATAAATGAATGATTTGTTTTTGTCTGCAGGATGCAGCGGTCAGGTGACTGTGACTCAGCCTCCAGTAGTGACATCTACTCCAGGATCCACCGTCTCTCTCACCTGTAAGACCAGCCAAGCTGTTCCAACTTGTAGTAGTAGTGCTGATTGTATGTTCTGGTATCAACAGAAATCTGGAGAGAGTCCAAAGCTTCTAATAAGATATGCGAACCAACGTGAATCAGGAACAGCAGCTCGGTTTAGTGGCAGTGGAAGCAGCTCTGACTTCACTTTGACCATCAGTGGAGTTCTGACTGAAGACGCAGCAGTTTATTACTGTCAGAGTTACCACAGCGGTTATGTGTTCACACAGTGATTTGTAGTCGTACAAAAACCTCCCTCAGTCCGACTGCAGAGACACTGAGCTGTTACAGCAGGAACCGACTGCAGCTGCTGAAGAGGAAGAGACTCTGACACAGACCACTGAACACAGAGCTGACAGGAACCTCACCAAGCACACACTACACATTCACACTAATAACTTCATTAAAAAGATTATTAAAAATCTAATGACACATCATGTTCTGTTCACATTTACTCTCAGCTAAAGAGACAAATGTTGCCTGATCACATATTTGAGGCATGATTTCTTCCTCCCTAAAAGTAAAGTTCCCATTATTCTCCAAGTTTTTTTTTTAATAAAAAAAAGATGTATTATTTACTTTTCTTTATTATAATGTAAAATCACTCTTTATACCAATTTAAAAAGGAGAAATATTAATATTTACATGATGAATCCAAAGCAAGTGTGCTATTAGTATACTTAATTTAAACTTAAAACAAAAGAGTATACTTTTAATTTACTATTTATGTACTTATCAGAGATATACTTAAGTATACTTAGCTTATACAGACAATTGCAGAAAAGTATAATATACTTGAGTTATACTTGAAGTTAATCTTTTGATCGAGATATACTTAAGAAAAGTATAATTAAGTGTTCTTGCCTTATAGGCCTACAGAAAGGTATACTTGGCTTGTAGTTGTACTAACTTTTTGATAGAGTAGCCTATTAAAGTGTGTGAGAGTTTGTAAAATAATGTTTTGATATGAATTTACTTCAATTCATCAAGAATTTTCTACGTTGTTGGATTCTTCGTTCACCATGGAGACGTGTGAGAAAAATGTATGTCTTTTTTTATCATCACAAAACATCAAGTCAAATAGCAAAAGGAGCAAGTCTCTTTATGTAATACATATAAATCATTAGCTAAGTACTATAAGTTAAAGTATACAAAGTGTACTTTCATAAACTAAAAAGTGGGCTACAAGTATATAACTATTAAACTAAGAGTATACCTATTCACTTGTAGTATACTTGAACTTTACTTAACTTCATTAAATAAACTCTAAGTATACTACTTTGTCGTGAGGGTTTTCATTTTCCACAGAGAGGAGAATCAGTTGAAGTTATAAAACCAGTTAATTTCTTTCTACTCTTCATAAAATAAAAGAGCAAACACTTCATGAAGTTATGTATCAGTGAAATCTTTATTAGCAACAACATCAGTGATCAACATGACAGTTATTAAGCTCACTCACATGAAGCTGCTGAGCGACACACATTCCTCTCTAAGTTGTTGTTGTCCAACACTTTACAGCAGTGTTGTTCTCTGTCACACAAAGCTTCAGTTTCCTCTACAAGCATTCAAACTGCTATTGATCAGAGCTGCTCCCCCCCACACAGAGCTCCTGTCCTGGGCTTCAGCCGGCCCCTCTAGCCCTTACACTGGCTCCTGTGGAGGGACTGGGTCTGGCTGTGGCCCTGATGGAGGACCCTGCAGGAGTACAGCTCTCCTTCCATCCAGCGCTCCTGGCTCAGGCTCAGGGTGCTGCTGCTGCTGTAGCGGCCGCTCTTCTCCTCCTCTGAGCTGCTCAGGACCCCCTCCGTCACCTCCGTACCGTCCACCTGCCAGCTCACCACGGCTCCTTGAGGAGAGTAGCCGGTCAGCAGGCAGGCCAGCGTGGCCGAGCCCCCAGAGAGCTGCTCAGAGGAGGGGGGAAGCAGAGAGACTGAGGGCCTGACCATGGTGCCAGCTGGAGGGGAGAGCAGAGACACACAAGGAGCAGATGAACTTCCACTGTAGGACAGACAGCTGGACATGAGACAGTTATGATACCTGACAGAGGTTAACACTACTGTGGATCAGCTGTGTGCATGATACTGTGATCAGACAGAGGAGAGGAGCTGACACATGGCAGGAAATGAGGAGTTAACATATAAAACACAATAGTAAAACTTTGTTTTTTATTTAAAGTAATGAATCTTCTACTGTGGAACTCTTCATAAATATTTAATAATTAATATGCAACATGATTTATCTGTGAATTTAAAAGGGAACATTGTATTAATGATCATTGAACTAAATCTTCTTTATAATGTGTGACAGTAAATGATTCATTGCTGCGATGCAAATGTAACATCTGTATTCAGTTATAGACTTTATCATCTGTCTGTTTCACTTCCTTTTCTCCACTTTAAACTAACGAACTGTGAAGTCAAACTACAGCGATAATAAATGAACATATGAACTCTTAAATTAGTTTTAACGATATTTGCAACAGTTTTTATACCTAACAATCATTTAAATGTTACAGTAAAACATAAAACATAAATAACTTAAAATTAAATTTTGCTGTTATTTTCTGAACATTAAAATGTTCCTCAGAACAAGTTTACAACCAAACTTTATTAAACAAATATATTATTGGAAAAAAAAGCGAAAATTATTATGCATATATTTCACCATAACATCTTCTTTAATACTAAAAGAATATTAATATAAATGTTTTCCTAAACTTCAATATCAGCCAAGTTAAATAGACAGCAAAAATAATATCCACATGTAAATTATCCAAAAATAATTTCTTGTTTCATCAAATTCGGATGCAAAAGTTAGTATTAAAAGAATATTTCATGTTGTATAAATTATAAATCTCTGGTACTTACAGTTAATGATGAGTTTGGTTCCTCCACCAAAAGTGTACCACAGTGATACAAACTCATTAAGTGGCCGTACAAAAACCTCCTGCACTGTGAACATGCATCTATCCACTGAAAATACTCTCTGCTTTCTCAATTAACACAGAAACATTTATACTTTATTGAATCCATACATATTAAATTAATGATATCAACTGAAATTATTGTATAAATGAAGATTATTTCTTTAATTTTGCTTTACTTTTCTACACCAGACAGAGAAACGATCACAGTCTCCTTGTAAAAAAGTCATTTTTTCACAGTTTTATATCAGTTGCTACATGGTTAAATGAACATGATGCTTTTTAATAATAATAATAACTTATAAACTCATATTAAGCAGAACTGAAATATGTTATTTATCTCCAGTAAACCCTGTCAGTAGATTAAAGGCAGACAAACAGACATATCATACCAACCACAGTGGACACAAACTCATCCTTAAATCCTCAACTGCACTTCTAATATAAATATGTTTCTTCTATTATCCATTCAGATGATAGATGGTGTAAATCCAAGCAGTATTCCTCCTGATTTAGTGTCCCACGTTGCCTTCAGTGTGTTGAGAGCAGAGAAATGATTTCCATAGAGAGGAGGCTTTGCATCGTCAGCTGATCCTCCAGTGAACTGAGAAGGTTTATAGTCCTGTGAGTTCAACACTGCAGGACTCAGATGTGTCAGTCAACACAGCAGAAAGCACAACCAGCATGACTCTCATCACCATCCTCATCTGGACGCTGGCCTGCTGCTGTTTTACAGGTTCATTCACTCAGCAACATTTCAGACATGATGTGCTGCCTTTTCTCTCATTTATTTCTGCTGATAAATGAATGATTTGTTTTTGTCTGCAGGATGCAGCGGTCAGGTGACTGTGACTCAGCCTCCAGTAGTGACATCTACTCCAGGATCCACCGTCTCTCTCACCTGTTTGATCAACCCTGCTGTTAACAGAGACAGTGATGGAGATGACTGGATGCACTGGTATCAACAGAAATCTGGACAGCCTCCAAAGCTTCTATTAAAATATGCGAAAAAACCTGTATCAGGAACAGCAGCTCGGTTTAGTGGCAGTGGAAGCAGCTCTGACTTCACTTTGACCATCAGTGGAGTTCAGACTGAAGACGCAGCAGTTTACTACTGTCAGAGTTTTCATATCATAAACAGTGCTTGGGTGTTCACACAGTGATTTAGAGCCGTACAAAAACCTCCTTCAGTTTGACTGAAGTGAAACCGGCCTGCTGCAGGTGCAGAGGGTTGGTGAAGAGACTGTGATGAGGAGAACTGGTCCAGTGAACACAACACAAGAGTCATCAAGCAGAACCACAATGAATCTAAATAAAACTGCAACAAACTCACAGACGCTCTTCCATCTACAGTTTAAACTTATAATCTTGTAATTCAGTCTCTTTATGAGTAAACTGGGGAGGTTAAACTCTTGTTGGACTTTAGCCACTGATATCAAAACATGTTGAAAAGTGTTTCTACCAACAGCTGCACAAAACAATATAATGTAACAAGAGTTGAAACAGAATCAAGATTATCTAATTAAAACAATTCAACCATCTCCTGTACTATCAGGTGTAGTATCCAGTACAAAAAAGAAGTTTATTCATTATTAATTTGTGCTATTAGTAAACTTCTTTCAAACTTAAAATAAGAGAATATGCTTTCAGTTTACTTTTTATGTACTTATCAGAGATATACTTAACAAAATTATACTTGAGTATACTTGGCTTATACTGCCAAGTATACAGAAATGTCTCAGTGTACTTGGCAAGTTTAGAGAAAAGTCCAAGTAAACTGAAACGTTTACAGAAAAGTATATTTGGCTAAGTACTATAAGTTCACTTAAAGACAACTTACAAGTATTCTGAAAACTATTTAAACTACTGAGAGTATACTTTAAAGTGTATTTTCAAAAACTAAAAAGTGGGCTACAAGTATATAACTAGTTCACAGTACAAGTTCACTTGTAGTATAGTTCATATTATAGTTGCAGTACAAAATACAACTTGGATCTAAACTACTTAAAAGTATACTTTTATAAACTTAAAAGTGGACCAATTTAGTCCCAAGAAGTATTGAAGTATTACTAGTACCTTGATATTAGTATACTTATTACACAAAGTATACTTGGGATTATACTTGAACTATACTTAAGTTAATTTCATAAAATAAACTTGGAAGTATACTTATTTTTTTGTAAGGGATATCAGGTTTAATACTGAGATGATCAAGAAGGTATTTTTCATAATGAATATGTTATAAAATAAATACAAAGACACTCATTTATTATAATCCACAGTTTTATTTAATGATGGTTTAATGTTCATGCCACATTTCTGATGAATGAATAGTTTCTCTTTGAGTGAAAATCATTTAATGAACATAAAGAAGAACATGCAGAAGATGAGTATTAGAAAGCAACATGCAGAGTAAAACACTGAGTAGAGAGCTGTGAAACATGCAGAAACATGTGAACAGAGGAGATCTGGAGCTTCATCCAGATCTCTGTCAAAGAAGCGGCATCATTTGCAGACAGGAAGTGTTGCTGAAGCTCTACTCTGAGCAGCGGTCAGGCTCCAGGCTTTGAGTGACAGGCCTCTGTCCACTCAGACTGGCCTCACAGCTCACTGAGCCCGCCTTCCTCCACTGGTCTGCAAGGAGGCTCAGGGTGCTGCTCCAGCTGTAGTGGCCGTCCCTCCCCAGGACCTCCAGGCTGTGTGACGCCCCTGAGGAGCTGCTGCTGCACCCCACCTTCCAGCCCAGCGTCCAGGCTGAGGGGAAGCCCCCGCTGGCTAGACACACCAGTGTGGCACTGCCCTGCTTCAGCTCCTCTCTGGAGGGGGGGAGGACGGTCAGGGTGGGCTGCACCACACCCACTGGAGGAGAGAGAGGGGGAGGAGAGGGGGGGAGAAAAGACAAAGCAATGAGAGTGAAGGCTTGGTAATAAAGAAACATCACATCCTGCTCATTTATTATATTTGATCAAATAAAACAGAATAACTTGAGCTGCTGCTGCTGCACTCATAAATCACTCCGTATCTCACCATCAGCCTCATGATTCAAGTGTGAATGCAACTAAAAAGGTTCATCGATGACGATTATTGATGACATCTTCGTATGTGTTTCATAACGTGTGACAGTGAATAACTCGTCCCTGAGATGATTTTCTTCTGTTTAAACTGACAGTTAAATACAGTTAAAACCTTTGTCATCTGTCTCTTTCACTTCCTGTTCACTACATGTAAAATTAATGAACCGTGAACACAAAGATGAGCTGCATTTACCCATAAAATCACATTTGTGTTCAACAGGAATCCACATCACATTTTAATTCAATATATTGTTTTTTATATTTACAAAATAAACGAATCAAAGAATTTAACATAGACATTTTCTGTAAAGTTTAAATAAATTTGTCTTTAAAATGTTTTTAAAGCCGATATTAAATACATCATATTACAAATAGAATATTAGAAAAATAATAATTATTAATCTTATTATCTACATTACTGAATGAATATTGATTTCGGTAAAGATTCTTCTCAGATTATGAGGTCAGCTTTATAAAATAACATAAATTATCAACAACATAAAAAACTGAACTAGATCAAATTAAAATTCAATATTTGATAAAAAATACTATTTGCTATATGTTGTATAAAATAAAAAAATCTCTGGTACTTACAGTTAATGATGAGTTTGGTTCCTCCACCAAAAGTGTACCACAGTGATACAAACTCATTAAGTGGCCGTACAAAAACCTCCTGCACTGTGAACAAGCATCTATCCACTGACAATACTCTCTGCTTTCTCAATTAACACAGAAACATTTATACTTTATTGAATCTACAAACATTAAATTAATGATATGGTTTGAAATGATTGTAAAAATGAAGATTATTTCTTTAATTTTGCTTTACTTTTCTACACCAGACAGAGAAACGATCACAGTCTCCTTGTAACAAAGTCATTTTTTTCACAGTTTTATATCAGTTGCTACATGGTTAAATGAACATGATGCTTTTTAATAACAATAATAACTCATAAACTCATATTAAGCAGATCTGAAATATGTTATTTATCTCCAGTAAACCCTGTCAGTAGATTAAAGGCAGACAAACAGACATATCATACCAACCACAGTGGACACAAACTCATCCTTAAATCCTCAACTGCACTTCTAATATAAATATGTTTCTTCTATTATCCATTCAGATGATAGATGGTGTAAATCCAAGCAGTAATCCTCCTGATTTAGTGTCCCACGTTGCCTTCAGTGTGTTGAGAGCAGAGAAATGATTTCCATAGAGAGGAGGCTTTGCATCGTCAGCTGATCCTCCAGTGAACTGAGAAGGTTTATAGTCCTGTGAGTTCAACACTGCAGGACTCAGATGTGTCAGTCAACACAGCAGAAAGCACAACCAGCATGACTCTCATCACCATCCTCATCTGGACGCTGGCCTGCTGCTGTTTTACAGGTTCATTCACTCAGCAACATTTCAGACATGATGTGCTGCCTTTTCTCTCATTTATTTCTGCTGATCAATGAATGATTTGTTTTTGTCTGCAGGATGCAGCGGTCAGGTGACTATGTCTCAGCCTCCAGTAGTGACACCTACTCCAGGATCCACCGTCTCTCTCACCTGTAAGACCAGCCAAGCTGTTTACAGTAAATTTCTTTTGGGTGAATATATGCACTGGTATCAACAGAAATCTGGACAGCCTCCAAAGCTCCTAGTAAGCCTTGTGAGCACACGTGAATCAGGAACAGCAGCTCGGTTTAGTGGCAGTGGAAGCAGCTCTGACTTCACTTTGACCATCAGTGGAGTTCAGACTGAAGACGGAGCAGTTTATTACTGTCAGAGTGTTCATTGGATAAACAGTGCTTGGGTGTTCACACAGTGATTTGTAGTCGTACAAAAACCTCCCTCAGTCCGACTGCAGAGACACTGAGCTGTTACAGCAGGAACCGACTGCAGCTGCTGAAGAGGAAGAGACTCTGACACAGACCACTGAACACAGAGCTGACAGGAACCTCACCAAGCACACACTACACATTCACACTATACAGTATAGGCACATCATACTGTACATTTCAGTTTGTCTATAGAGCAAAAAAAAATAAACTAAAAACCTTTAATGACATCATGATGAATTTTATACTTTAGCACAAGAACTGCTTTATATTTTATTCCACTGTCTCCCCCCCTGTCCTCACAAATTAAGATAGTGGAACTAATAGTTGCGTGTTATTTTCCACAGATAGAAGTCTAGAAGATATAAAACTATTTACTTTTAGAATATAAACAAACTACATTAGAAAACGATCTCATCCTGAACAGGGGCCTTAAGTAAAATCCCCAAATTTATGTAACTTAATTGTATCATAACATATCCCATTGTGTATTAAATGGAGATTTATTTTGAGGGGTGGGAGTCACCATTAGCTAGTTTTGTAATTTCTTATTTTATTTTTTATTTATTCATTAATTTTTTTTGGAGGGTATCTATTACTTTAATTATCATTATTATTATTATTATTATTATTATTATTATTATTATTATTATTATTATTATTATTATCATTATTATTATTATTATTATTGTTATTATTATTATTATTATTATTATTATTATTATTATTATTATTATTATTATTATTTTTAATTAACGTTTGGTTTTGAATTATGGATTTTTTCTTTTGTTATTGTTAATAATTCCCAATGCATATCTTTAAAATCAATCAAATTTGATCACAAAGAAAAACAAAGTACATTTACTCAAGTGCTGTATTTAAGTGCATTTTTGAGGTATTTTTGAAGTATTCTTCTTTTTGCTATATTCTCTTTCTACTCCATTACATGTTAGAGGATAATCTGCTGTATGTCTTAATACAATTATTTTTTTAATCAAGTTCATTCACTCAGCAACATACAGATGTTCATGGTCCCCTGAGGATTAATCCTACTGACTTTAACTTTAGCACCACCATGAGATTGATCTTTTAGTTTTTAGTCAAATGTCTCCAAAGCTATAGGATGGATTTTCATGAAATTTGGGTTCAGATATTCACGGTGCCCAGAAGATCTGCTACAAAGACTTATGTGATCCCCTGACTCCTGTTGTAGGAACACCCACATGTAATTGGTGGATTTGCACAAAATGTTCTATAGACTTTCATAGTTCCTGCAGCAGATATGGGTGGTAATTCTCTGTAGGTTCATCACTATGAGAAACCGCTTTCATATTGCCATTTGAAAACTGTTATTATCAAAATATTGACTATAGCCACTTTAAGGATGTGTGTGAGAGTTTGTTACAGAATGTTTTGATATGAATTTAATTAAATTCATCAAAAATGTTCTACGTTGTTGGATTCTTCGTTCACCGTGGAGACGTGTGAGAAAAAAATTTTGTTTTTTATCATCACAAAACATCAAGTCAAATAGCAAAAGGAGCAAGTCTCTTTATGTAATACATATAAATCATTAGCTAAGTGGGCTACAAGTATATAACTATTAAACTAACAGTATACTTATTCACTTGTAGTATACTTGAACTTTACTTAACGTCATAAAATAAACTCTAAGTATACTACTTTGTCGTGAGGGTTTTCATTTTCCACAGAGAGGAGAATCAGTTGAAGTTATAAAACCAGTTAATTTCTTTCTACTCTTCATAAAATAAAAGAGCAAACACTTCATGAAGTTATGTATCAGTGAAATCTTTATTAGCAACAACATCAGTGATCAACATGACAGTTATTAAGCTCACTCACATGAAGCTGCTGAGCGACACACATTCCTCTCTAAGTTGTTGTTGTCCAACACTTTACAGCAGTGTTGTTCTCTGTCACACAAAGCTTCAGTTTCCTCTACAAGCATTCAAACTGCTATTGATCAGAGCTGCTCCCCCCCACACAGAGCTCCTGTCCTGGGCTTCAGCCGGCCCCTCTAGCCCTTACACTGGCTCCTGTGGAGGGACTGGGTCTGGCTGTGGCCCTGATGGAGGACCCTGCAGGAGTACAGCTCTCCTTCCATCCAGCGCTCCTGGCTCAGGCTCAGGGTGCTGCTGCTGCTGTAGCGGCCGCTCTTCTCCTCCTCTGAGCTGCTCAGGACCCCCTCCGTCACCTCCGTACCGTCCACCTGCCAGCTCACCACGGCTCCCTGAGGAGAGTAGCCGGTCAGCAGGCAGGCCAGCGTGGCCGAGCCCCCAGAGAGCTGCTCAGAGGAGGGGGGAAGCAGAGAGACTGAGGGCCTGACCATGGTGCCAGCTGGAGGGGAGAGCAGAGACACACAAGGAGCAGATGAACTTCCACTGTAGGACAGACAGCTGGACATGAGACAGTTATGATACCTGACAGAGGTTAACACTACTGTGGATCAGCTGTGTGCATGATACTGTGATCAGACAGAGGAGAGGAGCTGACACATGGCAGGAAATGAGGAGTTAACATATAAAACACAATAATCAAACTTTGTTTCATATTTAAAGTAATGAATCTTCTACTGTGGAACTCTTCATAAATATCTAATAATTAATATGCAACATGACTTATCTGTGATTTTAAATGGGAACATTGTATTAATGATCATTAAATGAAATCTTCTTTATAATGTGTGACAGTAAATGATTCATCGCTGTGATGCAAATGTAACATCTGTATTCAGTTATAGACTTTATCATCTGTCTGTTTCACTTCCTTTTCATGACTTTAAACTAACGAACTGTGAAGTCAAACTACAGCGATACTAAATGAACATATGAAATCTTAAATTTGTTTTAACGGCATTTGCAACAGTTTTTATACCTAACAATCATTTAAATGTTACAGTAAAACATAAAACATAAATAAATTGAAATTAAATTTTACTGTTATTTTCTGAACGTTAAAATGTTCCTGCAGAACAAATTTACAACCAAACTTTATTAAACAAATATCTGATTGGAAAAAAAGCGAAAATATTCTGCATATATTTCACCATAACATCTTCTTTAATACTAAAAGAATATTAACATTAATATTTTCCTAAACTTCAATACCAGCCAAGCTTAATAGACATCAAAAAATAATATCCACATCATGTAATTTATCCAAAATATTTTTTTAATTTTATAAAATTCTGATGCAAAAGTTAGTATTAAAAGAATATGTCATGTTGTATAAATTATAAATCTCTGGTACTTACAGTTAATGATGAGTTTGGTTCCTCCACCAAAAGTCAACCACAGTGATACAAACTCATTAAGTGGCCGTACAAAAACCTCCTGCACTGTGAACAAGCATCTATCCACTGAAAACACTCTCTGCTTTCTCAATTAACACATAAACATTCATACTTTATTGAATCTACAAACATTTATTTAATGACATGGATAGAAATTATTTTATAAATGAAGATTAATTATTTAATTTTGCTTTACTTTTCTACACCAGACAGAGAAACGATCACAGTCTCCTTGTAACAAAGTCATTTTTTCACAGCTTTCTATCAGTTGCTACATGGTTAAATGAACATGATGCTTTTTAATAATAATAACTTATAAACTCATATTAAGCAGAACTGAAATATGTTATTTATCTCCAGTAAACCCTGTCAATAGATTAAAGGCAGACAAACAGACATATCATACCAACCACAGTGGACACAAACTCATCCTTAAATCCTCAACTGCACTTCTAATATAAATATGTTTCTTCTATTATCCATTCAGATGATAGATGGTGTAAATCCAAGCAGTATTCCTCCTGATTTAGTGTCCCACGTTGCCTTCAGTGTGTTGAGAGCAGAGAAATGATTTCCATAGAGAGGAGGCTTTGCATCGTCAGCTGATCCTCCAGTGAACTGAGAAGGTTTATAGTCCTGTGAGTTCAACACTGCAGGACTCAGATGTGTCAGTCAACACAGCAGAAAGCACAACCAGCATGACTCTCATCACCATCCTCATCTGGACGCTGGCCTGCTGCTGTTTTACAGGTTCATTCACTCAGCAACATTTCAGACATGATGTGCTGCCTTTTCTCTCATTTATTTCTGCTGATCAATGAATGATTTGTTTTTGTCTGCAGGATGCAGCGGTCAGGTGACTGTGACTCAGCCTCCAGTAGTGACATCTACTCCAGGATCCACCGTCTCTCTCACCTGTAAGACCAGCCAAGCTGTTTTCAATTCCAATAATATGTTCTGGTATCAACAGAAATCTGGACAGACTCCAAAGCTCCTAATAAAATATGTGAGCACACGTGTATCAGGAACAGCAGCTCGGTTTAGTGGCAGTGGAAGCAGCTCTGACTTCACTTTGACCATCAGTGGAGTTCAGACTGAAGACGCAGCAGTTTATTACTGTCAGAGTTACCACAGCGGTGGTGTGTTCACACAGTGATTTGTAGTCGTACAAAAACCTCCCTCAGTCCGACTGCAGAGACACTGAGCTGTTACAGCAGGAACCGACTGCAGCTGCTGAAGAGGAAGAGACTCTGACACAGACCACTGAACACAGAGCTGACAGGAACCTCACAAAGCACACACTACACATTCACACTAATAACTTCATTAAAGAGATTATTAAAATATATAATAACACATCATGTTGTGTTCACATTTACTCTCAGCTAAAGAGACAAATGTTGCCTGATCACATATTTGAGTCATGATTTCTTCCTTCCTAAAAGTAAAGTTCACATTATTCTCCAAGTTTTTTTTTTAATAAAAAAAAAGATTTATTATTTACTTTTCT
Source organism: Sebastes umbrosus (assembly GCF_015220745.1). Classification (NCBI taxonomy): domain Eukaryota; kingdom Metazoa; phylum Chordata; class Actinopteri; order Perciformes; family Sebastidae; genus Sebastes; species Sebastes umbrosus. The sequence goes on along the minus strand of NC_051284.1, from coordinate 22,549,178 downwards.
TTACTATAATGTAATATCACTCTTTATACCAATTTAAAAAGGAGAAATATTAATATTTACATGATGAATCCAAAGCAAGTTTGCTATTAGTATACTTAATTTAAACTTAAAACAAAAGAGTATACTTTTAATTTACTATTTATGTACTTATCAGAGATATATTTAAGTATACTTAGCTTATACAGACAATTGCAGAAAAGTATAATATACTTGGATTATACTTGTAGTTAATCTTTTGATAGAGATATACTTTGGAAAAGTATAATTAAGTATTCTTGCCTTATAGGCCTACAGAAAGGTATACTTGGCTTGTAGTCGTACTAACTTTTTGATAGATTAGCCTATTAAAGTGTGTGAGAGTTTGTAAATGAATGTTTTGATATGAATTTACTTCAATTCATCAAGAATTTTCTACGTTGTTGGATTCTTCGTTCACCGTGGAGACGTGTGAGAAAAATATATTAATTTTTTTATCATCACAAAACATCAAGTCAAATAGCAAAAGGAGCAAGTCTCTTTATGTAATATATAAATCATTGGCTAAGTACTATAAGTTAAAGTATACAAAGTGTACTTTCATAAACTAAAAAGTGGGCTACAAGTATATAACTATTAAAGTAAGAGTATACCTATTCACTTGTAGTATACTTGAACTTTGCTTAACTTCATTAAATAAACTCTAAGTATACTACTTTGTCGTGAGGGTTTTCATTTTCCACAGAGAGGAGAATCAGTTGAAGTTATAAAACCAGTTAATATCTTTCTACTCTTCATAAAATAAAAGAGCAAACACTTCATGAAGTTATGTATCAGTGAAATCTTTATTAGCAACAACATCAGTGATCAACATGACAGTTATTAAGCTCACTCACATGAAGCTGCTGAGCGACACACATTCCTCTCTAAGTTGTTGTTGTCCAACACTTTACAGCAGTGTTGTTCTCTGTCACACAAAGCTTCAGTTTCCTCTACAAGCATTCAAACTGCTATTGATCAGAGCTGCTCCCCCCCACACAGAGCTCCTGTCCTGGGCTTCAGCCGGCCCCTCTAGCCCTTACACTGGCTCCTGTGGAGGGACTGGGTCTGGCTGTGGCCCTGATGGAGGACCCTGCAGGAGTACAGCTCTCCTTCCATCCAGCGCTCCTGGCTCAGGCTCAGGGTGCTGCTGCTGCTGTAGCGGCCGCTCTTCTCCTCCTCTGAGCTGCTCAGGACCCCCTCCGTCACCTCCGTACCGTCCACCTGCCAGCTCACCACGGCTCCCTGAGGAGAGTAGCCGGTCAGCAGGCAGGCCAGCGTGGCCGAGCCCCCAGAGAGCTGCTCAGAGGAGGGGGGAAGCAGAGAGACTGAGGGCCTGACCATGGTGCCAGCTGGAGGGGAGAGCAGAGACACACAAGGAGCAGATGAACTTCCACTGTAGGACAGACAGCTGGACATGAGACAGTTATGATACCTGACAGAGGTTAACACTACTGTGGATCAGCTGTGTGCATGATACTGTGATCAGACAGAGGAGAGGAGCTGACACATGGCAGGAAATGAGGAGTTAACATATAAAACACAATAGTAAAACTTTGTTTTTTATTTAAAGTAATGAATCTTCTACTGTGGAACTCTTCATAAATATCTAATAATTAATATGCAACATGATTTATCTGTGATTTTAAATGGGAACATTGTATTAATGATCATTAAATTAAATGTATTTTATAATGTGTGACAGTAAATGATTCATCGCTGCGATGCAAATGTAACATCTGTATTCAGTTATAGACTTTATCATCTGTCTGTTTCACTTCCTTTTCTCCACTTTAAACTAACGAACTGTGAAGTCAAACTACAGCGATACTAAATGAACATATGAACTCTTAAATGAGTTTTAACGGCATTTGCAACAGTTTTTATACCTAACAATCATTTAAATGTTACAGTAAAACATAAAACATAAGAAAATTGAAATTAAATTTTGCTGTTATTTTCTGAACATTAAAATGTTCCTGCAGAACAAATTTACAACCAAACTTTATTAAACAAATATCTGATTGGAAAAAAAGCGAAAATATTCTGCATATATTTCACCATAACATCTTCTTTAATACTAAAAGAATATTAACATTAATATTTTCCTAAACTTCAATACCAGCCGAGCTTAATAGACATCAAAACATAATATCCACATGTAAATTATCCCAAAATAATTTTTCATTTTATAAAATTATGATGCAAAAGTTAGTATTAAAAGAATATTTCATGTTGTATAAATTATAAATCTCTGGTACTTACAGTTAATGATGAGTTTGGTTCCTCCACCAAAAGTCCACCACAGTGATACAAACTCATTAAGTGGCCGTACAAAAACCTCCTGCACTGTGAACAAGCATCTATCCACTGAAAATACTCTCTGCTTTCTCAATTAACACAGAAACAATTATACTTTATTGAATCTACAATATTTATTTAATGACATGGATAGAAATTATTATATAAATGGAGATTAATTATATAATTTTGCTTTACTTTTCTACACCAGACAGAGAAACGATCACAGTCTCCTTGTAACAAAGTCATTTTCTCACAGTTTTATATCAGTTGCTACAAGGTTAAATAAACATGATGCTTTTTAATAATAATAACTTAATAATAATAATAAAATTAATAATAATTAACTTATATAAACTCATATTAAGCAGAACTGAAATATGTTATTTATCTCCAGTAAACTCTGTCAGTAGATTAAAGGCAGACAAACAGACATATCATACCAACCACAGTGGACACAAACTCATCCTTAAATCCTCAACTGCACTTCTAATATAAATATGTTTCTTCTATTATCCATTCAGATGATAGATGGTGTAAATCCAAGCAGTATTCCTCCTGATTTAGTGTCCCACGTTGCCTTCAGTGTGTTGAGAGCAGAGAAATGATTTCCATAGAGAGGAGGCTTTGCATCGTCAGCTGATCCTCCAGTGAACTGAGAAGGTTTATAGTCCTGTGAGTTCAACACTGCAGGACTCAGATGTGTCAGTCAACACAGCAGAAAGCACAACCAGCATGACTCTCATCACCATCCTCATCTGGACGCTGGCCTGCTGCTGTTTTACAGGTTCATTCACTCAGCAACATTTCAGACATGATGTGCTGCCTTTTCTCTCATTTATTTCTGCTGATAAATGAATGATTTGTTTTTGTCTGCAGGATGCAGCGGTCAGGTGACTGTGACTCAGCCTCCAGTAGAGACATCTACTCCAGGATCCACCGTCTCTCTCACCTGTAAGACCAGCCGAGCTGTTCACAATTCCAATAATATGCACTGGTATCAACAGAAATCTGGACAGCCTCCAAAGCTCCTAATAAAATTTGTGAGCACACGTGTATCAGGAACAGCAGCTCGGTTTAGTGGCAGTGGAAGCAGCTCTGACTTCACTTTTACCATCAGTGGAGTTCAGACTGAAGACGCAGCAGTTTATTACTGTCAGAGTCTCCATCAAATAAACAGTGCTTGGGTGTTCACACAGTGATTTAGAGCCGTACAAAAACCTCCTTCAGTTTGACTGAAGTGAAACCGGCCTGCTGCAGGTGCAGAGGGTTGGTGAAGAGACTGTGCTGAGGAGAACTGGTCCAGTGAACACAACACAAGAGTCATCAAGCAGAACCACAATGAATCTAAATAAAACTGGAACAAACTCACAGACACTCTTCCATCTACAGTTTAAACTTATAATCTTGTCTCTTTCTGGGTAAACTGGGGAGGATAAACTCTTGTTGGACTTTAGCCACTGATATCAAAACATGTTGAAAAGTGTTTCAACCATCAGCTGCACAAAACAATCTAATGTAACAAGAGTTGAAACCGAATCAAGATTATCTAATTTAAAAAAATACAACCATCTCCTGTACTATCAGGTGAAGTATATCAGGTTTGATTATGAGATGATCAAGAAGGTATTTTTCACAATGAATATGTTATAAAAAACAAACATGAAATTAATGATATCAATTGAAATTATTGTATAAATGAAGATTATTTCTTTAATTTTGCTTTACTCTTCTACACCAGACAGAGAAACGATCACAGTCTCCTTGTAACAAAATCATTTTTTCACAGTATCATATCAGTTGCTACATGGTTAAATGAACATGATGTTTTTTAATAATAATAACTCATAAACTCATATTAAGCAGAACTGAAATATGTTATTTATCTCCAGTAAACCCTGTCAGTAGATTAAAGGCAGACAAACAGACATATCATACCAACCACAGTGGACACAAACTCATCCTTAAATCCTCAACTGCACTTCTAATATAAATATGTTTCTTCTATTATCCATTCAGATGATAGATGGTGTAAATCCAAGCAGTATGCCTCCTGATTTAGTGTCCCACGTTGCCTTCAGTGTGTTGAGAGCAGAGAAATGATTTCCATAGAGAGGAGGCTTTGCATCGTCAGCTGATCCTCCAGTGAACTGAGAAGGTTTATAGTCCTGTGAGTTCAACACTGCAGGACTCAGATGTGTCAGTCAACACAGCAGAAAGCACAACCAGCATGACTCTCATCACCATCCTCATCTGGACGCTGGCCTGCTGCTGTTTTACAGGTTCATTCACTCAGCAACATTTCAGACATGATGTGCTGCCTTTTCTCTCATTTATTTCTGCTGATCAATGAATGATTTGTTTTTGTCTGCAGGATGCAGCGGTCAGGTGACTGTGACTCAGCCTCCAGTAGTGACACCTACTCCAGGATCCACCGTCTCGCTCACCTGTAAGACCAGCCAAGCTGTTCCAACTTGTAGTAGTAGTGCTGATTGTATGTTCTGGTATCAACAGAAATCTGGAGAGAGTCCAAAGCTTCTAATAAGATATGCGAACCAACGTGAATCAGGAACAGCAGCTCGGTTTAGTGGCAGTGGAAGCAGCTCTGACTTCACTTTGACCATCAGTGGAGTTCTGACTGAAGACGCAGCAGTTTATTACTGTCAGAGTTACCACGAAATAAACAGTGCTGATGTGTTCACACAGTGATTTAGAGCCGTACAAAAACCTCCTTCAGTTTGACTGAAGTGAAACCGGCCTGCTGCAGGTGCAGAGGGTTGGTGAAGAGACTGTGATGAGGAGAACTGGTCCAGTGAACACAACACAAGAGTCATCAAGCAGAACCACAATGAATCTAAATAAAACTGGAACAAACTCACAGACGCTCTTCCATACACAGTTTAAACTTATAATCTTGTCCTTCAGTCTCTTTATGAGTAAACTGGGGAGGATAAACTCTTGTTGGACTTTAGCCACTGATATCAAAACATGTTGAAAAGTGTTTCTACCAACAGCTGCACAAAACAATATAATGTAACAAGAGTTGAAACAGAATCAAGATTATCTAATTTAACAAAAATACAACCATCTCCTGTACTATCAGGTGTAGTATCCCGTACAAAAAAGAAGTTTATTCATTATTCATTTGTGCTATTAGCATACTTCTTTCAAACTTAAAATAAGAGAATATGCTTTCAGTTTACTTTTTATGTACTTATCAGAGATATACTTAACAAAATTATACTTGAGTATACTTGGCTTATACTGCCAAGTATACAGAAATGTTTCAGTGTACTTGGCAAGTTTAGAGAAAAGTCCAAGTGAACTGAAACGTTTACAGTAAAGTATATTTGGCTAAGTACTATAAGTTCACTTAAAGACAACTTACAAGTATTCTGAAAACTATTTAAACTAGTAGTTTACTGAGAGTATACTTTAAAGTGTACATTCAAAAACTAAAAAGTGGGCTACAAGTATATAACTAGTTCACAGTACAAGCTCACTTGTAGTATAGTTCATATTATAGTTGCAGTACAAAATACAACTTGGATCTAAGCTACTTAAAAGTATACTTATATAAACTTAAAAGTGGACCAATTTAGTCCCAAGAAGTGTTGAAGTATTACTAGTAGATTGATATTAATATTTATTTCATAAAGTATACTTGGGATTATACTTTTTTTTTGTAAGGGATATCAGGTTTAATACTGAGATGATCAAGAAGGTATTTTTCATAATGAATATGTTATAAAATAAATACAAAGACACTCATTTATTATAATCCACAGTTTTATTTAATGATGGTTTAATGTTCATGCCACATTTCTGATGAATGAATAGTTTCTCTTTGAGTGAAAATCATTTAATGAACATAAAGAAGAACATGCAGAAGATGAGTATTAGAAAGCAACATGCAGAGTAAAACACTGAGTAGAGAGCTGTGAAACATGCAGAAACATGTGAACAGAGGAGATCTGGAGCTTCATCCAGATCTCTGTCAAAGAAGCGGCATCATTTGCAGACAGGAAGTGTTGCTGAAGCTCTACTCTGAGCAGCGGTCAGGCTCCAGGCTTTGAGTGACAGGCCTCTGTCCACTCAGACTGGCCTCACAGCTCACTGAGCCCGCCTTCCTCCACTGGTCTGCAGGGAGGCTCAAGGTGCTGCTCCAGCTGTAGTGGCCGTCCCTCCCCAGGACCTCCAGGCTGTGTGACGCCCCTGAGGAGCTGCTGCTGCACCCCACCTTCCAGCCCAGCGTCCAGGCTGAGGGGAAGCCCCCGCTGGCCAGACACACCAGTGTGGCACTGCCCTGCTGCAGCTCCTCTCTGGAGGGGGGGAGGACGGTCAGGGTGGGCTGCACCACACCCACTGGAGGAGAGAGAGGGGGAGGAGAGGGGGGGAGAAAAGACAAAGCAATGAGAGTGAAGGCTTGGTAATAAAGAAACATCACATCCTGCTCATTTATTATATTTCATCAAATAAAACAGAATAACTTGAGCTGCTGCTGCTGCACTCATAAATCACTCAGTATCTCACCATCAGCCTCATGATTCAAGTGTGAATGCAACTAAAAAGGTTCATCGATGAAGATTATTGATGACATCTTCGTATGTGTTTCATAATGTGTGACAGTGAATAACTCGTCCCTGAGATGATTTTCTTCTGTTTAAACTGACAGTTAAATACAGTTAAAACCTTTGTCATCTGTCTCTTTCACTTCCTGTTCACTACATGTACAATTAATGAACCGTGAACACAAAGATGAGCTGCATTTACCTATAAAATCACATTTGTGTTCAACAGGAATCTACATCACATTTTAAATCAATATATATTTTTTTATATTTACAAAATAAACGAATCAAAGAATTTAACAAACACATTTAGTGTAAAGTTTAAATAAATTTGTCTTTAAAATGTTTTTAAAGCCGATATTAAATAAATCTTATTACAAATAGAATATTAGAAAAATAATAATTATTAATCTTATTATCTACATTACTGAATGAATATTGATTTCGGTAAAGATTCTTCTCAGATTATGAGTTCAGCTTTATAAAATAACATAAATTATCAATAACATAAAAAACTGAACTAGATCAAATTAAAATTTAATATTTGATAAAAAAATAATATTTGCTATATGTTGTATAAAATAAAAAAATCTCTGGTACTTACAGTTAATGATGAGTTTGGTTCCTCCACCAAAAGTCAACCACAGTGATACAAACTCATTAAGTGGCCGTACAAAAACCTCCTGCACTGTGAACAAGCATCTATCCACTGAAAATACTCTCTGCTTTCTCAATTAACACATAAACATTTATACTTTATTGAATCTACAAACATTAAATTAATGATATGGATTGAAATTATTGTATAAATGAAGATTAATTATATAATTTTGCTTTACTTTTCTACACCAGACAGAGAAACGATCACAGTCTCCTTGTAACAAAGTCATTTTTTCACAGTTTTATATCAGTTGCTACATGGTTAAATGAACATGATGCTTTTTAATAACAATAATAACTCATAAACTCATATTAAGCAGATCTGAAATATGTTATTTATCTCCAGTAAACCCTGTCAGTAGATTAAAGGCAGACAAACAGACATATCATACCAACCACAGTGGACACAAACTCATCCTTAAATCCTCAACTGCACTTCTAATATAAATATGTTTCTTCTGTTATCCATTCAGATGATAGATGGTGTAAATCCAAGCTGTATTCCTCCTGATTTAGTGTCCCACGTTGCCTTCAGTGTGTTGAGAGCAGAGAAATCATTTCCATAGAGAGGAGGCTTTGCATCGTCAGCTGATCCTCCAGTGAACTGAGAAGGTTTATAGTCCTGTGAGTTCAACACTGCAGGACTCAGATGTGTCAGTCAACACAGCAGAAAGCACAACCAGCATGACTCTCATCACCATCCTCATCTGGACGCTGGCCTGCTGCTGTTTTACAGGTTCATTCACTCAGCAACATTTCAGACATGATGTGCTGCCTTTTCTCTCATTTATTTCTGCTGATCAATGAATGATTTGTTTTTGTCTGCAGGATGCAGCGGTCAGGTGACTGTGACTCAGCCTCCAGTAGTGACATCTACTCCAGGATCCACCGTCTCTCTCACCTGTAAGACCAGCCGAGCTGTTTACAGTAACTTTCTTTTGGGTGACTATATGCACTGGTATCAACAGAAATCTGGACAGCCTCCAAAGCTCCTAATAAAACTTGTGAGCACACGTGTATCAGGAACAGCAGCTCGGTTTAGTGGCAGTGGAAGCAGCTCTGACTTCACTTTGACCATCAGTGGAGTTCAGACTGAAGACGCAGCAGTTTATTACTGTCAGAGTGCCCACTATATAAACAGTGCTTGGGTGTTCACACAGTGATTTGTAGTCGTACAAAAACCTCCCTCAGTCCGACTGCAGAGACACTGAGCTGTTACAGCAGGAACCGACTGCAGCTGCTGAAGAGGAAGAGACTCTGACACAGACCACTGAACACAGAGCTGACAGGAACCTCACCAAGCACACACTACACATTCACACTATACAGTATAGGCACATCATACTGTACATTTCAGTTTGTCTATAGAGCAAAAAAAAATAAACTAAAAACCTTTAATGACATCATGATGAATTTTATACTTTAGCACAAGAACTGCTTTATATTTTATTCCCCTGTCTCCCCCCCTGTCCTCACTAATTAAGATAGTGAAACTAATAGTTGCGTGTTATTTTCCACAGATAGAAGTCTAGAAGATATAAAACTATTTACTTTTAGAATATAAACAAACTACATTAGAAAACGATCTCATCCTGAACAGGGGCCATAAGTAAAATCCCCAAATTTATGTAACTTAATTGTATCATAACATATCCCATTGTGTATTAAATGGAGATCTATTTTGAGGGGTGGGAGTCACCATTAGCTAGTTTTGTAATTTCTTATTTTATTTTTTATTTATTCATTAATTTTTTTTGGAGGGTATCTATTATTTTAATTATCATTATTATTATTATTATTATTATTATTATTATTATTATTATTATTATTATTATTATCATTATTATTATTATTATTATTATTATTATTATTATTATTATTATTATTATTATTTTTAATTAACGTTTGGTTTTGAATTATGGATTTTTTCTTTTGTTATTGTTAATAATTCCCAATGCATATCTTTAAAATCAATCAAATTTGATCACAAAGAAAAACAAAGTACATTTACTCAAGTGCTGTATTTAAGTGCATTTTTGAGGTATTTTTGAAGTATTCTTCTTTTTGCTATATTCTCTTTCTACTCCATTACATGTTAGAGGATAATCTGCTGTATGTCTTAATACAATTATTTTTTTAATCAAGTTCATTCACTCAGCAACATACAGATGTTCATGGTCTCCTGAGGATTAATCCTACTGACTTTAACTTTAGCACCACCATGAGATTGATCTTTTAGTTTTTAGTCAAATGTCTCCAAAGCTATTGGATGGATTGTCATGAAATTTGGGTTCAGATATTCACGGTGCCCAGAAGATCTGCTACAAAGACTTATGTGATCCCCTGACTCCTGTTGTAGGAACACCCCATGTAATTGGTGGATTTGCACAAAATGTTCTATAGACTTTCATGGTTCCTGCAGCAGATGTGGGTGGTAATTCTCTGTAGGTTCATCACTATGAGAAACCGCTTTCATATTGCCATTTGATAAATGTTATTATCAAAATATTGACTATAGCCACTTTAAGGATGTGTGTGAGAGTTTGTTACAGAATGTTTTGATATGAATTTAATTAAATTCATCAAAAATGTTCTACATTGTTGGATTCTTCGTTCACCGTGGAGACGTGTGAGAAAATGTATTTACTTATTTTATCATCACAAAACATCAAGTCAAATAGCAAAAGGAGCAAGTCTCTTTATGTAATACATAAATCATTAGCTAAGTGGGCTACAAGTATATAACTATTAAACTAAGAGTATACCTATTCACTTGTAGTATACTTGAACTTTACTTAACTTCATAAAATAAACTCTAAGTATACTACTTTGTCGTGAGGGTTTTCATTTTCCACAGAGAGGAGAATCAGTTGAAGTTATAAAACCAGTTAATTTCTTTCTACTCTTCATAAAATAAAAGAGCAAACACTTCATGAAGTTATGTATCAGTGAAATCTTTATTAGCAACAACATCAGTGATCAACATGACAGTTATTAAGCTCACTCACATGAAGCTGCTGAGCGACACACATTCCTCTCTAAGTTGTTGTTGTCCAACACTTTACAGCAGTGTTGTTCTCTGTCACACAAAGCTTCAGTTTCCTCTACAAGCATTCAAACTGCTATTGATCAGAGCTGCTCCCCCCCCCCACAGAGCTCCTGTCCTGGGCTTCAGCCGGCCCCTCTAGCCCTTACACTGGCTCCTGTGGAGGGACTGGGTCTGGCTGTGGCCCTGATGGAGGACCCTGCAGGAGTACAGCTCTCCTTCCATCCAGCGTTCCTGGCTCAGGCTCAGGGTGCTGCTGCTGCTGTAGCGGCCGCTCTTCTCCTCCTCTGAGCTGCTCAGGACCCCCTCCGTCACCTCCGTACCGTCCACCTGCCAGCTCACCACGGCTCCCTGAGGAGAGTAGCCGGTCAGCAGGCAGGCCAGCGTGGCCGAGCCCCCAGAGAGCTGCTCAGAGGAGGGGGGAAGCAGAGAGACTGAGGGCCTGACCATGGTGCCAGCTGGAGGGGAGAGCAGAGACACACAAGGAGCAGATGAACTTCCACTGTAGGACAGACAGCTGGACATGAGACAGTTATGATACCTGACAGAGGTTAACACTACTGTGGATCAGCTGTGTGCATGATACTGTGATCAGACAGAGGAGAGGAGCTGACACATGGCAGGAAATGAGGAGTTAACATATAAAACACAATAGTAAAACTTTGTTTTTTATTTAAAGTAATGAATCTTCTACTGTGGAACTCATCATAAATATCTAATAATTAATATGCAACATGATTTATCTGTGAATTTAATGAGAACATTGTATTAATGATCATTAAATGAAATCTTTCTATCTTCTTTATAATGTGTGACAGTAAATGATTCATTGCTGCGATGCAAATGTAACATCTGTATTCAGTTATAGACTTTATCATCTGTCTGTTTCACTTCCTTTTCTCCACTTTAAACTAATGAACTGTGAAGTCAAACTACAGCGATACTAAATGAACATTTTAACGGCATTTGCAACAGTTTTTATACCTAACAATCGTTTAAGTGTTATAGTAAAACATAAAACATAAGAAACTTGAAATTAAATTTTGCTGTTATTTTCTGAACATTAAAATGTTCCTGCAGAACAAATTTACAACCAAACTTTATTAAACAAATATCTGATTGGAAAAAAGCGAAAATTATTCTGCATATATTTCACCATAACATCTTCTTTAATACTAAAAGAATATTAACATTAATATTTTCCTAAACTTCAATATCAGCCAAGCTTAATAGACAGCAAAACATAATATCCGCATCATGTAATTTATCCAAAATATTTTTTTAATTTTTTTAAAATTCTGATGCAAATTTTAGTATTAAAAGAATATTTCATGTTGTATAAATTATAAATCTCTGGTACTTACAGTTAATGATGAGTTTGGTTCCTCCACCAAAAGTGTACCACAGTGATACAAACTCATTAAGTGGCCGTACAAAAACCTCCTGCACTGTGAACAAGCATCTATCCACTGAAAATACTCTCTGCTCTCTCAATTAACACAGAAACATTTATACTTTATTGAATTTACAAACATTAAATTAATGATATCAATTGAAATTATTGTATAAATGAAGATTATTTCTTTAATTTTGCTTTACTTTTCTACACCAGACAGAGAAATGATCACAGTCTCATTGTAACAAAGTCATTTTTTTCACAGTTTTATATCAGTTGCTACATGGTTAAATGAATATGATGCTTTTTAATAATAATAATAATTCATAAAATCATATTAAGCAGAACTGAAATATGTTATTTATCTCCAGTAAACCCTGTCAGTAGATTAAAGGCAGACAAACAGACATATCATACCAACCACAGTGGACACAAACTCATCCTTAAATCCTCAACTGCACTTCTAATATAAATATGTTTCTTCTATTATCCATTCAGATGATAGATGGTGTAAATCCAAGCAGTAATCCTCCTGATTTAGTGTCCCACGTTGCCTTCAGTGTGTTGAGAGCAGAGAAATGATTTCCATAGAGAGGAGGCTTTGCATCGTCAGCTGATCCTCCAGTGAACTGAGAAGGTTTATAGTCCTGTGAGTTCAACACTGCAGGACTCAGATGTGTCAGTCAACACAGCAGAAAGCACAACCAGCATGACTCTCATCACCATCCTCATCTGGACGCTGGCCTGCTGCTGTTTTACAGGTTCATTCACTCAGCAACATTTCAGACATGATGTGCTGCCTTTTCTCTCATTTATTTCTGCTGATAAATGAATGATTTGTTTTTGTCTGCAGGATGCAGCGGTCAGGTGACTGTGACTCAGCCTCCAGTAGTGACATCTACTCCAGGATCCACCGTCTCTCTCACCTGTAAGACCAGCCAAGCTGTTTACAGAAACAGTAATGGTGATTTTATGAGCTGGTATCAACAGAAATCTGGACAGCCTCCAAAGCTCCTAATAAAATATGCGAGCACACGTGTATCAGGAACAGCAGCTCGGTTTAGTGGCAGTGGAAGCAGCTCTGACTTCACTTTGACCATCAGTGGAGTTCAGACTGAAGACGCAGCAGTTTATTACTGTCAGAGTGCCCACTATATAAACAGTGCTAGCGTGTTCACACAGTGATTTGTAGTCGTACAAAAACCTCCCTCAGTCCGACTGCAGAGACACTGAGCTGTTACAGCAGGAACCGACTGCAGCTGCTGAAGAGGAAGAGACTCTGACACAGACCACTGAACACAGAGCTGACAGGAACCTCACCAAGCACACACTACACATTCACACTATACAGTATAGGCACATCATACTGTACATTTCAGTTTGTCTATAGAGCAAAAAAAAATAAACTAAAAACCTTTAATGACATCATGATGAATTTTATACTTTAGCACAAGAACTGCTTTATATTTTATTCCACTGTCTCCCCCCCTGTCCTCACTAATTAAGATAGTGGAACTAATAGTTGCGTGTTATTTTCCACAGATAGAAGTCTAGAAGATATAAAACTATTTACTTTCAGAATATAAACAAACTACATTAGAAAACGATCTCATCCTGGACAGGGGCCTTAAGTAAAATCCCCAAATTTATGTAACTTAAATGTATCGTAACATATCCCATAGTGTATTAAATGGAGATTTATTTTGAGGGGTGGGAGTCACCATTAGCTAGTTTTGTAATTTCTTATTTTATTTTTTATTTATTCATTAATTTTTTTTGGAGGGTATCTATCTATATTATTATTATTATTATTATTATTATTATTATTATTATTATTATTATTATTACTATTATTATTATTTTCAATTAACGTTTGGTTTTGAATTATGGATTTTTTCTTTTGTTATTGTTAATAATTCCAAATGCATATCTTTAAAAAAAAAAAAAATTTGATCACAAAAAACAAAGTACATTTACTCAAGTGCTGTATTTAAGTGCATTTTTGAGGTACTTTTGGAGTATTCTTCTTTCTGCTATATTCTCTTTCTACTCCATTACATTTTAGAGGAAAATATACTGTATATCTTAATACAATATTTTTTTCATTCAAGTTCATTCACTCAGCAACATACAGATGTTCATGGTGTCCTGAGGATTAATCCTACTGACTTGAACTTTAGCACCACCATGAGATTGATCTTTTAGTTTTTAGTCAAATGTCTCCAAAGCTATTGGATGGATTTTCATGAAATTTGGGTTCAGATATTCACGGTGCCCAGAAGATCTGCTACAAAGACTTATGTGATCCCCTGACTCCTGTTGTAGGACCACCCACATGTAATTAGTGGATTTGCCCAAAATGTTCTATAGACTTTCATAGTTCCTGCAGCAGATATGGGTGGTAATTCTCTGTAGGTTCATCACTATGAGAAACCGCTTTCATATTGCCATTTGAAAACTGTTATTATCAAAATATTGACTATAGCCACTTTAAGGATGTGTGTGAGAGTTTGTTACAGAATGTTTTGATATGAATTTAATTAAATTCATCAAAAATGTTCTACATTGTTGGATACTTATTTTATCATCACAAAACATCAAGTCAAATAGCAAAAGGAGCAAGTCTCTTTATGTAATACATAAATCATTAGCTAAGTGGGCTCCAAGTATATAACTATTAAACTAAGAGTATACCTATTCACTTGTAGTATACTTGAACTTTACTTAACTTCATAAAATAAGCTTGAAGTATACTACTTTGTCGTGAGGGTTTTCATTTTCCACAGAGAGGAGAATCAGTTGAAGTTATAAAACCAGTTAATTTCTTTCTACTCTTCATAAAATAAAAGAGCAAACACTTCATGAAGTTATGTATCAGTGAAATCTTTATTAGCAACAACATCAGTGATCAACATGACAGTTATTAAGCTCACTCACATGAAGCTGCTGAGCGACACACATTCCTCTCTAAGTTGTTGTTGTCCAACACTTTACAGCAGTGTTGTTCTCTGTCACACAAAGCTTCAGTTTCCTCTACAAGCATTCAAACTGCTATTGATCAGAGCTGCTCCCCCCCACACAGAGCTCCTGTCCTGGGCTTCAGCCGGCCCCTCTAGCCCTTACACTGGCTCCTGTGGAGGGACTGGGTCTGGCTGTGGCCCTGATGGAGGACCCTGCAGGAGTACAGCTCTCCTTCCATCCAGCGCTCCTGGCTCAGGCTCAGGGTGCTGCTGCTGCTGTAGCGGCCGCTCTTCTCCTCCTCTGAGCTGCTCAGGACCCCCTCCGTCACCTCCGTACCGTCCACCTGCCAGCTCACCACGGCTCCCTGAGGAGAGTAGCCGGTCAGCAGGCAGGCCAGCGTGGCCGAGCCCCCAGAGAGCTGCTCAGAGGAGGGGGGGAAGCAGAGAGACTGAGGGCCTGACCATGGTGCCAGCTGGAGGGGAGAGCAGAGACACACAAGGAGCAGATGAACTTCCACTGTAGGACAGACAGCTGGACATGAGACAGTTATGATACCTGACAGAGGTTAACACTACTGTGGATCAGCTGTGTGCATGATACTGTGATCAGACAGAGGAGAGGAGCTGACACATGGCAGGAAATGAGGGGTTAACAAATAAAACACAATAGTAGAACTTTGTTTTATATTTAAAGTAATGAATCTTCTACTGTGGAACTCTTCATAAATATCTAATAATTAATATGCAACATGACTTATCTGTGATTTTAAATGGGAACATTGTATTAATGATTATTAAATTAAATCTTTCTATCTTCTTTATAATGTGTGACAGTAAATGATTCATCGCTGTGATGCAAATGTAACATCTGTATTCAGTTATAGACTTTATCATCTGTCTGTTTCACTTCCTTTTCTCCACTTTAAACTAACGAACTGTGAAGTCAAACTACAGCGATACTAAATGAACATATGGACTCTTAAATTTGTTTTAACTGCATTTGCAACAGTTTTTATACCTAACAATCGTTTAAATGTTACAGTAAAACATAAAACATAAATAACTTGAAATTAAATTTTGCTGTTATTTTCTGAACGTTAAAATGTTCCTGCAGAACAAATTTACAACCAAACATTATTAAACAAATATATTATTGGAAAAAAAGCGAAAATTATTCTGCATAAATTTCACCATGACATCTTCTTTAATACTAAAAGAATATTAATATTAATATTTTCCTAAACTTCAATACCAGCCAAGCTTAATAGACAGCAAAACATAATATCCACATGTAAATTATCCCAAAATAATTTTTCATTTTATAAAATTATGATGCAAAAGTTAGTATTAAAAGAATATTTCATATTGTATAAATTATAAATCTCTGGTACTTACAGTTAATGATGAGTTTGGTTCCTCCACCAAAAGTCCACCACAGTGATACAAACTCATTAAGTGGCCGTACAAAAACCTCCTGCACTGTGAACAAGCATCTATCCACTGAAAAAACTCTCTGCTTCCTCAATTAACACATAAACAATTATACTTTATTGAATCCATACATATAAAATTAATGATATCAATTGAAATTATTGTATAAATGAAGATTATTTCTTTAATTTTCTTTACTTTTCTACACCAGACAGAGAAACGATCACAGTCTCCTTGTAACTAAGTCATTTTTTCACATTTCATATCAGTTGCTACATGGTTAAATGAACATGATGCTTTTTAATAATAATAATAACTAATAAACTCATATTAAGTAGATCTAAAATATGTTATTTATCTCCAGTAAACCCTGTCAGTAGATTAAAGGCAGACAAACAGACATATCATACCAACCACAGTGGACACAAACTCATCCTTAAATCCTCAACTGCACTTCTAATATAAATATGTTTCTTCTATTATCCATTCAGATGATAGATGGTGTAAATCCAAGCAGTATTCCTCCTGATTTAGTGTCCCACGTTGCCTTCAGTGTGTTGAGAGCAGAGAAATGATTTCCATAGAGAGGAGGCTTTGCATCGTCAGCTGATCCTCCAGTGAACTGAGAAGGTTTATAGTCCTGTGAGTTCAACACTGCAGGACTCAGATGTGTCAGTCAACACAGCAGAAAGCACAACCAGCATGACTCTCATCACCATCCTCATCTGGACGCTGGCCTGCTGCTGTTTTACAGGTTCATTCACTCAGCAACATTTCAGACATGATGTGCTGCCTTTTCTCTCATTTATTTCTGCTGATAAATGAATGATTTGTTTTTGTCTGCAGGATGCAGCGGTCAGGTGACTGTGACTCAGCCTCCAGTAGTGACATCTACTCCAGGATCCACCGTCTCTCTCACCTGTAAGACCAGCCGAGCTGTTTACAATTCCAATAATATGTACTGGTATCAACAGAAATCTGGACAGACTCCAAAGCTCCTAATAAAACTTGTGAGCACACGTGTATCAGGAACAGCAGCTCGGTTTAGTGGCAGTGGAAGCAGCTCTGACTTCACTTTGACCATCAGTGGAGTTCAGACTGAAGACGCAGCAGTTTATTACTGTCAGAGTTACCACAGCGGTGGTGTGTTCACACAGTGATTTGTAGTCGTACAAAAACCTCCCTCAGTCCGACTGCAGAGACACTGAGCTGTTACAGCAGGAACCGACTGCAGCTGCTGAAGAGGAAGAGACTCTGACACAGACCACTGAACACAGAGCTGACAGGAACCTCACCAAGCACACACTACACATTCACACTAATAACTTCATTAAAAACATTATTAAAATATCTAATAACACATCATGTTCTGTTCACATTTACTCTCAGCTAAAGAGACAAATGTTGCCTGATCACATATTTGAGTCATGATTTCTTCCTCCATAAAAATCAAGTTCACATTATTCTCTGTATCTTTTTTTTAATAAAAAAAAAGATGTATTATTTACTTTTATTTACTTTAATGTAATATCACTCTCTATACCAATTTACAAAATATAAATATTGATATTTACATGATGAATCCAAAGCAAGTGGGCTATTAGTATACTTATTTTAAACCTGAGAGAGAGAGAGAGTATACTTTCAGTTTACTTTTGCTTATCAGAGATATACTTAAGTGTACTTAGCTTATACAGACAATTAC